>NC_084753.1:43495835-43498335 GCF_033978785.1 Entelurus aequoreus | reverse complement strand
AGTGTGAGTAGACAAGTGTACTGTAAATACTAAGTGTGAGTAGACAAGTATACTCTAAACACTAAGTGTGAGTAGACAAGTGTACTGTAAATACTAAGTGTGAGTAGACAAGTATACTCTAAAGACTAAGTGTGAGTAGACAAGTATACTCTAAAGACTAAGTGTGAGTAGACAAGTATACTCTAAAGACTAAGTGTGAGTAGACAAGTGTACTGTAAATACTAAGTGTGAGTAGACAAGTGTACTGTAAACACTAAGTGTGAGTAGACAAGTGTACTGTAAATACTAAGTGTGAGTAGACAAGTGTACTGTAAATACTAAGTGTGAGTAGACAAGTATACTCTAAAGACTAAGTGTGAGTAGACAAGTATACTCTAAAGACTAAGTGTGAGTAGACAAGTATACTCTAAACACTAAGTGTGAGTAGACAAGTGTACTGTAAATACTAAGTGTGAGTAGACAAGTGTACTGTAAACACTAAGTGTGAGTTGACAAGTGTACTGTAAATACTAAGTGTGAGTAGACAAGTGTACTGTAAATACTAAGTGTGAGTAGACAAGTATACTCTAAAGACTAAGTGTGAGTAGACAAGTATACTCTAAAGACTAAGTGTGAGTAGACAAGTATACTCTAAAGACTAAGTGTGAGTAGACAAGTGTACTGTAAATACTAAGTGTGAGTAGACAAGTATACTCTAAAGACTAAGTGTGAGTAGACAAGTGTACTGTAAATACTAAGTGTGAGTAGACAAGTGTACTCTAAAGACTAAGTGTGAGTAGACAAGTATACTCTAAAGACTAAGTGTGAGTAGACAAGTGTACTCTAAAGACTAAGTGTGAGTAGACAAGTATACTCTAAAGACTAAGTGTGAGTAGACAAGTGTACTGTAAATACTAAGTGTGAGTAGACAAGTGTACTGTAAATACTAAGTGTGAGTAGACAAGTGTACTGTAAATACTAAGTGTGAGTAGACAAGTGTACTGTAAATACTAAGTGTGAGTAGACAAGTGTACTCTAAAGACTAAGTGTGAGTAGACAAGTGTACTGTAAATACTAAGTGTGAGTAGACAAGTATACTCTAAAGACTAAGTGTGAGTAGACAAGTATACTCTAAAGACTAAGTGTGAGTAGACAAGTATACTCTAAACACTAAGTGTGAGTAGACAAGTGTACTGTAAATACTAAGTGTGAGTAGACAAGTGTACTGTAAACACTAAGTGTGAGTTGACAAGTGTACTGTAAATACTAAGTGTGAGTAGACAAGTGTACTGTAAATACTAAGTGTGAGTAGACAAGTATACTCTAAAGACTAAGTGTGAGTAGACAAGTATACTCTAAAGACTAAGTGTGAGTAGACAAGTATACTCTAAAGACTAAGTGTGAGTAGACAAGTGTACTGTAAATACTAAGTGTGAGTAGACAAGTATACTCTAAAGACTAAGTGTGAGTAGACAAGTGTACTGTAAATACTAAGTGTGAGTAGACAAGTGTACTCTAAAGACTAAGTGTGAGTAGACAAGTATACTCTAAAGACTAAGTGTGAGTAGACAAGTGTACTCTAAAGACTAAGTGTGAGTAGACAAGTATACTCTAAAGACTAAGTGTGAGTAGACAAGTGTACTGTAAATACTAAGTGTGAGTAGACAAGTGTACTGTAAATACTAAGTGTGAGTAGACAAGTGTACTGTAAATACTAAGTGTGAGTAGACAAGTGTACTGTAAATACTAAGTGTGAGTAGACAAGTGTACTCTAAAGACTAAGTGTGAGTAGACAAGTGTACTGTAAATACTAAGTGTGAGTAGACAAGTATACTCTAAACACTAAGTGTGAGTAGACAAGTGTACTGTAAATACTAAGTGTGAGTAGACAAGTGTACTGTAAATACTAAGTGTGAGTAGACAAGTATACTCTAAAGACTAAGTGTGAGTAGACAAGTATACTCTAAAGACTAAGTGTGAGTAGACAAGTGTACTGTAAATACTAAGTGTGAGTAGACAAGTATACTCTAAACACTAAGTGTGAGTAGACAAGTGTACTGTAAATACTAAGTGTGAGTAGACAAGTGTACTGTAAATACTAAGTGTGAGTAGACAAGTATACTCTAAACACTAAGTGTGAGTAGACAAGTGTACTGTAAATACTAAGTGTGAGTAGACAAGTGTACTGTAAATACTAAGTGTGAGTAGACAAGTATACTCTAAAGACTAAGTGTGAGTAGACAAGTATACGCTAAAGACTAAGTGTGAGTAGACAAGTGTACTGTAAATACTAAGTGTGAGTAGACAAGTGTACTCTAAAGACTAAGTGTGAGTAGACAAGTATACTCTAAAGACTAAGTGTGAGTAGACAAGTGTACTCTAAAGACTAAGTGTGAGTAGACAAGTATACTCTAAAGACTAAGTGTGAGTAGACAAGTGTACTGTAAATACTAAGTGTGAGTAGACAAGTATACTCTAAAGACTAAGTGTGAGTAGACAAGTGTACTGTAAATACTAAGTG
>NC_084753.1:43443335-43493335 GCF_033978785.1 Entelurus aequoreus | reverse complement strand
TTCTCCGACTTGTTGACGATGTAGCTGTCTGTCCTGCAGTGCACACACGCAGCTGAGGCAGCCACCTTGACCGACCAGGACACTTTTGAAGAAGAAACTATGTCTCACTCTCACCTTGTCAAGGACATCCTTTCTTTCCCGCCGCACCAACAACACCTTGGATTGGATCTCCTTTAAATAGTCATCACTTCAGCAAGTACACTTCAGGAAATACACTTGCATCAGTACACTTCAGCAAGTACACTTCAGCAAGTACACTTCAGCAAGTACACTTCAGCAAGTACGCTTCACAAAGTACACTTCAGCAAGTACACTTCACAAAGCACATTTCAGCAAGTACACTTCACAAGTACACTTCACAAGTACACTTCAGCAAGTACACTTACAAAGTACACTTCAGCAAGTACACATGACAAGTACACTTCGTAGGTACACTTCGTAGGTACACTTCACAAGTACACTTCAGCAAGTACACTTCAGCAAGTACACGTCATAAGTACACTTAAGCATGTACACTTCACAAGTACACTTAAGAATGTACACTTCACAAAGTACACTTCAGCAAGTACACTTCACAAAGTACACTTCACAAAGTACACTTCAGCAAGTACACATCATAAGTACACTTAAGCATGTACACTTCACAAGTACACTTAAGAATGTACACTTCACAAGTACATTTCATAAGTACACTTCTGGGTGTACACATCACAAGTACACTTCAGGAAGTACACTTCAGGAAATACGCTTTCATCAATGCACTTCAGGAAGCACACTTTCATCAGTACACTTCAGGAAGCACACTTTCATCAGTACACTTCCGGAAGTACATTTACATCAGTACACTTCGGGAAGTACACTTTCATCAGTACACTTCAGGAAGTACATTTCAGTAAGTACACTTCAGGAAGTCCATTTACATCAGTACACTTCGGGAAGTACACTTTCATCAGTACACTTCAGGAAGTACATTTATATCAATACACTTCGGGAAGTGCACTTTCATCAGTACACTTCAGGAAGTAAATTTACATCAGTACACTTCGGGAAGTACACTTTCATCAGTACACTTCAGGAAGTATATTTACATCAGTACACTTCGGGAAGTACATTTACATCAGTACACTTCGGGAAGTACACTTTCATCAGTACACTTCAGGAAGTATATTTACATCAGTACACTTCGGGAAGTACACTTTCATCAGTACACTTCAGGAAGTATATTTACATCCGTACACTTCGGGAAGTACACTTTCATCAGTACACTTCAGGAAGTACATTTATATCAATACACTTCGGGAAGTGCACTTTCATCAGTACACTTCAGGAAGTACATTTACATCAGTACATTTCGGGAAGTTCATTTACATCAGTACACTTCAGGAAGTACATTTACAACAGTACACTTCGGGAAGTACACTTTCATCAGTACACTTCAGGAAGTAAATTTACATCAGTACACTTCGGGAAGTACACTTTCATCAGTACACTTCAGGAAGTATATTTACATCAGTACACTTCGGGAAGTACATTTACATCAGTACACTTTGGGAAGTACACTTTCATCAGTACACTTCAGGAAGTATATTTACATCAGTACACTTCGGGAAGTACACTTTCATCAGTACACTTCAGGAAGTATATTTACATCCGTACACTTTGGGACGTACACTTTCATCAGTACACTTCAGGAAGTACATTTACATCAGTACACTTCAGTGGTTAAGTAAGAGAAAGGGGGCGGGTCTAAGGGTTAGATATGTAAATGAGGTAATTAGTAGGAGTGAGAGAAAGAGGGCGGGGCTAAGGGTTGGATATGTTAATGAGGTCATGTGATCACTGTCATGGATGGAAGTGGACGTGTGTCAAAAGCAGGTGTCCTTGAAGGCAACACGGCGCCGACTTCCAGACATGCTTGAAGGCCTCTCGTCAATCTCCCCTGGAATTTGAGGAATGTGCTCGTTAGCGCTCGTTAGCGACGTCTTGGGTGCCACGCTAAGCTGAACTGGTACTCCTTTAATGGTGGACTCTCTTGCAACACCCGTGTTTACTAACTACACTCATTAGCCACGCCACGCCATCCTGAGGGCGAGCGAGCGAGAGAGAGAAAGAGAGAGAGAGAGAGAGAGAGGAAATGTCACGAAGAGACTTGATGACTTCATCAAGTCTTTATCCTCAACAACACCTGCAGCAGGTGACTTCCTGTTTGTTATAACCATTATTATTTACTTACATCTTATATACATCTTATATTCATCTTATATACATCTTATATACATCTTATATACATCTTATATACATCTTATATTCATCTTATATTCATCTTATATTCATCTTATATACATCTTATATACATCTTATATACATCTTATATTCATCTTATATTCATCTTATATTCATCTTATATACATCTTATATACATCTTATATACATCTTATATACATCTTATATTCATCTTATATACATCTTATATTAATCTTATTTACATCTTATATACATCTTATATACATCTTATATTAATCTTATATACATTTTATATACATCTTATATACATCTTATTTACATCTTATATACATCTTATATACATCTTATATTCATCTTATATACATCTTATATTCATCTTATTTACATCTTATATACATCTTATTTACATCTTATATACATCTTATATTTATCTTATTTACATCTTATATTCATCTTATTTACATCTTATATACATCTTATTTACATCTTATATTAATCTTATATACATTTGATATACATCTTATATACATCTTATATACATCTTACTTACATCTTATATTCATCTTATATTAATCTTATATACATCTTATATTCTCTTATATACATTTTATATACATCTTATTTACATCTTATATTCATCTTATTTACATCTTATATTAATCTTATATACATTTTATATACATCTTATATACATCTTATTTACATCTTATATTCATCTTATTTACATCTTATATTCATCTTATATTAATCTTATATACATCTTATATACATCTTATATTCATCTTATGTACATCTTATATTCATCTTATATACATCTTATATTCTCTTATATACATTTTATATACATCTTATTTACATCTTATATTCATCTTATATTCTCTTATATACATTTTACATACATCTTATTTACATCTTATATTCATCTTATTTACAACTTATATTAATCTTATATACATTTTATATACATCTTATTTACATCTTATATTCATCTTATATTAATCTTATATACATCTTATATTCATCTTATATTCTCTTATATACATCTTATATACATCTTATTTACATCTTATATTCATCTTATTTACATCTTATATTAATCTTCTATACATTTTATATACATCTTATATTCATCTTATATTCTCTTATATACATCTTATATACATCGTATTTACATCTTATATCAATCTTCTATACATTTTATATACATCTTATACACATCTTATTTACATCTTATATACATCTTATATTAATTTTATATACATCTTATATACATCTTATTTACATCTTATATTCATCTTATATACATCTTATATACATCTTATATTAATCTTATATACATTTTATATACATCTTATATACATCTTATTTACATCTTATATTCATCTTATTTACATCTTGTATTCATCTTATATTAATTTTATATACATCTTATATACATCTTATTTACATCTTATATACATCTTATATTCATCTTATTAATTTTATATACATCTTATATACATCGTATATTCGTCTTATATACATCTTATTTACATCTTATATTCATCTTATATTCATCTTATATACATCTTATATTCATCTTATATTAATCTTATATACATTTTATATACATCTTATATTCATCCTTTATACATCTTATATACATCTTATATTCATCTTATATACATCTTCTGCTTGACGGTAGGAATGGTGTTCCTGGGATTAAAGGCCTCACCAAACATAATGCTAGGTATTGTGGCCAAACAGCTCCATTGTTGTGTCATGTGACCACAGAACTTTCCTCTAGAAGGTCTCATCTTTGTCATGTGGTGTCACATGAAACTATGTCAGTCTGTGTACTAGTACAACAAGACTGTGTACTAGTACAATAAGACTGTGTACTAGTACAATAAGACTGTGTACTAGTACAACAAGACTGTGTACTAGTACAATAAGACTGTGTACTAGTACAACAAGACTGTGTACTAGTACAACAAGACTGTGTACTAGTACAATAAGACTGTGTACTAGTACAATAAGACTGTGTACTAGTACAACAAGACTGTGTACTAGTACAACAAGACTGTGTACTAGTACAATAAGACTGTGTACTAGTACAACAAGACTGTGTACTAGTACAACAAGACTGTGTACTAGTACAATAAGACTGTGTACTAGTACAACAAGACTGTGTACTAGTACAACAAGACTGTGTACTAGTACAATAAGACTGTGTACTAGTACAACAAGACTGTGCACTAGTACAATAAGACTGTGCACTAGTACAATAAGACTGTGTACTAGTACAACAAGACTGTGTACTAGTACAACAAGACTGTGTACTAGTACAACAAGACTGTGTACTAGTACAACAAGACTGTGTACTAGTACAACAAGACTGTGTACTAGTACAATAAGACTGTGTACTAGTACAACAAGACTGTGTACTAGTACAACAAGACTGTGTACTAGTACAACAAGACTGTGTACTAGTACAACAAGACTGTGTACTAGTACAATAAGACTGTGTACTAGTACAACAAGACTGTGTACTAGTACAACAAGACTGTGTACTAGTACAATAAGACTGTGCACTAGTACAACAAGACTGTGTACTAGTACAATAAGACTGTGTACTAGTACAACAAGACAGAAGTACACACACGCAGTATCTAAGTACATGTGATTTGTACACACGGGTCTCCATCCAAGGCTTTTCCTTCTCCACTTCCTGTCCTCTTCCTGCCGTCCTCATCTTTCCACTTTCGCTCTCACCCTCACCACGCGCCCTCCTCCCCCTCGCCAGCCATGATCATGTGACCACCCGCTCCTCCCCCTCGCCAGCCATGATCATGTGACCACCCCCTCCTCCCCCTCGCCAGCCAGGGATCATGTGACCACCCCCTCCTCCCCCTCGCCAGCCATGATCATGTGACCACCCCCTCCTCCCCCTCGCCAGCCATGATCATGTGACCACCCCCTCCTCCCCCTCGCCAGCCAGGGATCATGTGACCACGCCTCGCTTAAGTCTTCATTTAAGTGCAAATCCTCATAGGGCCCGCACACACCTCTTTGTGTGTGTGTGTGTGTGTGTGTGTGTGTGTGTGTGTGTGTGTGTGTGTGTGTGTGTGTGTGTGTGTGTGTGTGTGTGTGTGTGTGTGTGTGTGTGTGTGTGTGTGTGTGTGTGTGTGTGAGAGAGAGAGACCAGTATTTGTGGCTAGGAAATGTTGGACATGTAGAAACGTTATGTACAAGCTGAACATAAATAAAATACAATAAAATAATATCAATAATTTCCGGGAAAAAAAACAAAAAAAACTTGTGAGGACCGCACACACATCTTTGTGTGTAGGCCTACTACGCTACTGTGTTATAGTGATACTTGTTTTTAATGAACATTTAGGACTACTACGCTACTGTGTTATAGTGATACTTGTTTTTAATGAACACTTAGGACTACTACGCTACTGTGTTGTGGTGATACTTGTTTTTAATGAACATTTAGGACTACTACGCTACTGTGTTATAGTGATACTTGTTTTTAATGAACATTTAGGACTACTACGCTACTGTGTTATAGTGATACTTGTTTTTAATGAACATTTAGGACTACTACGCTACTGTGTTATAGTGATACTTGTTTTTAATGAACATTTAGGACTACTACGCTACTGTGTTATAGTGATACTTGTTTTTAATGAACATTTAGGACTACTACGCTACTGTGTTGTGGTGATACTTGTTTTTAATGAACACTTAGGCCTACTACGCTACTGTGTTATAGTGATACTTGTTTTTAATGAACACTTAGGCCTACTACGCTAACAGAACAAATGTAACTGTTATAAAAACAAAAACAACTAACGTTCGTATGATTAACTTTCTGCCATGGACTTGGGCTGTCTTTAAGTTGAAGTGGAGTGGTAATTGTTTCACAGGCGCAATATCTAAGTGTAGCTTGTGAATTATGCGGACACGTTTGTTGCTGGATGCTTTCTAATACGCTTATAATGAGGCTTATAAAAATGGTCTGATACTTCTTTGTATTGACAAAAAGATAACTTTTTTTCATGTTCAACGGTTATCTCCTGTGGTGCGCTATTGTGTGCTTAGCTGCGGTGTATCCGCTTGCGCCTAGTGCTTTCAACAAAATATGACACTTTTTTTCTCAAAGTTGCGTTGCATTATGGGTCTTATTTGGCGTGCCATGCAGTGTCTTCACAGTAAAAAAAGGCATCATTTGTTCGTCACGCCTCGCACTGTATCGCCATCGCTTGGCGTCGGCATCGGAATCTGTATCGGCATGCCTGATATCGGCAAGACCGCCCACATTGGCACACACACACACACACACACATACGGAGCAGTTGTTAACACTCCACGAGCACGAGGAGTGCGTATTAGCATGAGAAACATGATAAAAGCGCCGCTCCTTTGTGTCCTTATCGTGCTCCCATAATGCACTGGGAGTCAGGGATTGTCCGCCGCGTCAGGACGGTCGACACCCAGCTTATCTTCCTCTGGGGTCCTCGCTCTAAACGCTCAAAGAGTGCCATTGTCGTCCCATTTGCTGCCTGAAAGCGAGATGCGATAACCTGCTGGAAGTGTGTGTGTGTGTGTGTGTGTGTGTGTGTGTGTGTGTGTGTGTGTGTGTGTGTGTGTGTGTGTGTGTGTGTGTGTGTGTGTGTGTGTGTGTGTGTGTGTGTGTGTGTGTGTGTGTGTGTGTGTGTGTGTGTGCGTGTGTGTGTGCTGGATCGACGTGTGAGGGCATGCTGGGAAAACGGCCACCTCAGACTTTGGCCAACTTCCAGGAAGTAGTCTGAGCCGCTGTGTATATACATGACTTATGGAGTTCATACATGACTTATGGAGTTCATACATTACTTATGGAGTTCATACATTACTTATGGAGTTCATACATGACATATGGATATGACTTATGGAGTTCATACATGACTTATGGAGTTCATGCATGACATATGGAGATGACTTATGGAGTTCATACATGACTTATGGAGTTCATACATTACTTATGGAGTTCATACATGACATATGGATATGACTTATGGAGTTCATACATGACTTATGGAGTTCATGCATGACATATGGAGATGACTTATGGAGTTCATACATGACTTATGGAGTTCATACATGACGTATGGAGATGACTTATGGAGTTCATACATGACTTATGGAGTTCATACATGATGTATGGAGATGACTTATGGAGTTCATACATGACTTATGGAGTTCATACATGACTTATGGAGTTCATACATGACGTATGGAGATGACTTATGGAGTTCATACATTACTTATGGAGTTCATGCATGACTTATGGAGTTCATACATGACATGGAGTTCATACATGACTTATGGAGTTCATACATGACGTATAGAGATTACTTATGGAGTTCATACATGACTTATGGAGTTCATACATGACGTATGGAGATGACTTATGGAGTTCATACATGACTTATGGAGTTCATACATGACTTATGGAGTTCATACATGACGTATGGAGATGACTTATGGAGTTCATACATGACTTATGGAGTTCATACATGATGTATGGAGATGACTTATGGAGTTCATACATGACTTATGGAGTTCATACATGACTTATGGAGTTCATGCATGACTTATGGAGTTCATACATGACTTATGGAGTTCATACATGACTTATGGAGATGACTTATGGAGTTCATACATGACTTATGGAGTTCATACATGACTTATGGAGATGACTTATGGAGTTCATACATGTCTTATGGTGTTCATACATGACTTATGGAGTTCATGCATGACATATGGAGATGACTTATGGAGTTCATACATGACTTATGGAGTTCATACATGACTTATGGAGTTCATGCATGACATATGGAGATGACTTATGGAGTTCATACATGACTTATGGAGTTCATGCATGACATATGGAGATGACTTATGGAGTTCATACATGACTTATGGAGTTCATACATGACTTATGGAGTTCATACATGACTTATGGAGTTCAAACATGACTTATGGAGTTCATACATGATGTATGGAGATGACTTATGGAGTTCATACATGACTTATGGTGTTCATACATGACTTATGGAGTTCATGCATGACATATGGAGATGACTTATGGAGTTCATACATGACTTATGGAGTTCATACATGACGTATGGAGATGACTTATGGAGTTCATACAGGATTAATGGAGTTCATACATGACTTATGGAGTTCATGCATGACATATGGAGATTGCTTATGGAGTTCATACATGACTTATGGAGTTCATGCATGACATATGGAGATGACTTATGGAGTTCATACATGACATGGAGTTCATACATGACTTATGGAGTTCATACATGACGTATGGAGATGACTTATGGAGTTCATACATGACGTATGGAGATGAATTATGGAGTTCATACATGACATGGAGTTCATGCATGACTTATGGAGTTCATACATGACGTATGGAGATGACTTATGGAGTTCATACATGACTTATGGAGTTCATACATGATGTATGGAGATGACTTATGGAGTTCATACATGACTTATGGAGTTCATACATGACTTATGGACTTCATGCATGACATATGGAGATGACTTATGGAGTTCATACATGACTTATGGAGTTCAAACATGACTTATGGAGTTCATACATTACTTATGGAGTTCATACATGACATATGGAGATGACTTATGGAGTTCATACATGACGTATGAAGATGACTTATGGAGTTCATACATGACTTATGGAGTTCATACATGACGTATGGAGATGACTTATGGAGTTCATACATGACTTATGGAGTTCATACATGACGTATGGAGATGACTTATGGAGTTCATACATGACTTATGGAGTTCATACATGACGTATGGAGATGACTTATGGAGTTCATACATGACTTATGGAGTTCATACATGACTTATAGAGTTCATGCATGACGTATGGAGATGACTTATGGAG
The DNA here is from genome assembly GCF_033978785.1 of Entelurus aequoreus. Taxonomy (NCBI): domain Eukaryota; kingdom Metazoa; phylum Chordata; class Actinopteri; order Syngnathiformes; family Syngnathidae; genus Entelurus; species Entelurus aequoreus. Next base: position 43,484,130 of record NC_084753.1, on the reverse strand, counting down.
TTCATACATTACTTATGGAGTTCATACATGACATATGGAGATGACTTATGGAGTTCATACATGACGTATGGAGATGACTTATGGAGTTCATACATGACTTATGGAGTTCATACATGATGTATGGAGATGACTTATGGAGTTCATACATGACTTATGGAGTTCATACATGACGTATGGAGATGACTTATGGAGTTCATACAGGATTAATGGAGTTCACACATGACTTATGGAGTTCATGCATGACATATGGAGATGACTTATGGAGTTCATACATGACATATGGAGTTCATACATGACGTATGGAGATGACTTATGGAGTTCATACATGATGTATGGAGATGACTTATGGAGTCCATACATGACATGGAGTTCATACATGACTTATGGAGTTCATACATGATGTATGGAGATGACTTATGGAGTTCATACATGACTTATGGAGTTCATACATGACTTATGGAGTTCATACATGACTTATGGACTTCATGCATGACATATGGAGATGACTTATGGAGTTCATACATGACTTATGGAGTTCAAACATGACTTATGGAGTTCATACATTACTTATGGAGTTCATACATGACATATGGAGATGACTTATGGAGTTCATACATGACGTATGAAGATGACTTATGGAGTTCATACATGACTTATGGAGTTCATACATGACGTATGGAGATGACTTATGGAGTTCATACATGACTTATGGAGTTCATACATGACGTATGGAGATGACTTATGGAGTTCATACATGACTTATGGAGTTCATACATGACGTATGGAGATGACTTATGGAGTTCATACATGACTTATGGAGTTCATACATGACTTATAGAGTTCATGCATGACGTATGGAGATGACTTATGGAGTTCATACATTACTTATGGAGTTCATACATGACATATGGAGATGACTTATGGAGTTCATACATGACGTATGGAGATGACTTATGGAGTTCATACATGACTTATGGAGTTCATACATGATGTATGGAGATGACTTATGGAGTTCATACATGACTTATGGAGTTCATACATGACATATGGAGATGACTTATGGAGTTCATACAGGATTAATGGAGTTCACACATGACTTATGGAGTTCATGCATGACATATGGAGATGACTTATGGAGTTCATACATGACATATGGAGTTCATACATGACGTATGGAGATGACTTATGGAGTTCATACATGATGTATGGAGATGACTTATGGAGTCCATACATGACATGGAGTTCATACATGACTTATGGAGTTCATACATGATGTATGGAGATGACTTATGGAGTTCATACATGACTTATGGAGTTCATACATGACTTATGGAGTTCATGCATGACATATGGAGATGACTTATGGAGTTCATACATGACTTATGGAGTTCACACATGATGTATGGAGATGACTTATGGAGTTCATACATGACTTATGGAGTTCATGCATGACATAGGTAGATGATTTATGGAGTTCATACATGACTTATGGAGTTCATGCATGACATATGGAGGTGACTTATGGAGTTCATACATGACTTATGGAGTTCATACATTACCTATGGAGTTCATACATGACATATGGAGATGACTTATGGAGTTCATACATGACGTATGGAGATGACTTATGGAGTTCATACATGACTTATGGAGTCCATACATGACTTATGGAGTTCATACATGACGTATGGAGATTACTTATGGAGTTCATACATGACTTATGGAGTTCATACATGATGTATGGAGATGACTTATGGAGTTCATACAGGACTTATGGAGTTCATACATGACTTATAAAGTTAATGCATGACATATGGAGATGACTTATGGAGTTCATACATGACTTATGGAGTTCATACATTACTTATGGAGTTCATACATGACATATGGAGATGACTTATGGAGTTCATACGTGACATATGGAGTTCATACATGACTTAAAGAGTTCATACATGACTTATGGAGTTCATACATGACATAGGTAGATGACTTGGAGTTCATACATGACTTATGGAGTTCATACATGACTTATTGAGATGACTTATGGAGTTTATACATGATGTATGTAGTTCAAACCTGATGTATGGAGTTCATACATGACTTATGGAGTTCATACATGACTTATGGAGTTCATACATGACTTATGGAGATGACTTATGGAGTACATACATGACTTATGGAGTTCATACATGACATAAGGAGATGACTTATGGAGTTCATACATGACTTATGGAGTTCATACAGGACTTATGGAGTTCATACATGACTTATGGAGTTCATGCATGACATATGGAGATGACTTATGGAGTTCATACATGACTTATGGAGTTCATACAATACTAATTGAGTTCATACATGACATATGGAGATGATTTATGGAGTTCATACATGACGTATGGAGTTCATACATGACTTAAAGAGTTCATACATGACTTATGGAGTTCATACATGACATAGGTAGATGACTTTTGGAGTTCATACATGACTTATGGAGTTCATACATGACTTATGGAGATGACTTATGGAGTTTATACATGATGTATGTAGTTCAAACATGATGTATGGAGTTCATACATGACTTATGGAGTTCATACATGACTTATGGAGTTCATACATGACTTATTGAGATGACTTATGGAGTTTATACATGATATATGGAGTTCATACATGATGTATGGAGTTCATACATGACTTATGTAGTTTGTACATGACATATGGAGTTCATACATGACTTATGGAGTTTGTACATGACTAATGGAGTTCATACATGACCTATGGAGTTCATGCATGACTTATGGAGTTCATACATGACTTATGGAGTTCATACATGACACATGGAGTTCATACTTGACTTATGGAGTTCATGCATGACTTATGGAGTTCATGCATGACTTATGGCGTTCATACATGACTCATGGAGATTACTTATGGAGTTCATACATGACTTATGGAGTTCATACAAGACATATGAAGTTCATACATGACTTATGAAGTTCATACATGACTTATGGATTTCATGCTTGACTTATGGAGTTCATACATGACACATGGAATTCATACACGACTTATGGAGTTCATACATGACATATGGAGTTCACGCATGACTTATTAAGTTCATACATGACTTATTAAGTTCATACATGACTTATGGAGTTAATACATGACTTATGGAGTTCATACATGACTTATGGAGTTAATACATGACTTATGGAGTTCATATATGACTTATGGAGTTCATACATGACTTATGGAGATGACTTATGGAGTTCATACATGACTTATGGATTTCATACATGACTTATTGAGATGACTTATGGAGTTTATACATGATATATGGAGTTCATACATGATGTATGGAGTTCATACATGACTTATGGAGTTCATACTTGACTTATGGAGTTCATACTTGACTTATGGAGTTTGTACATGACTTATGTAGTTTGTACATGACATATGGAGTTCATACATGACTTATGGAGTTTGTACATGACTAATGGAGTTCATACATGACCTATGGAGTTCATGCATGACTTATGGAGTTCATACATGACTTATGGAGTTCATACATGACACATGGAGTTCATACATTACTTATGGAGTTCATACTTGACTTATGGAGTTCATGCATGACTTATGGAGATTACTTATGGAGTTCATACATGACTTATGGAGTTCATACATGACATATGAAGTTCATATATGACTTATGAAGTTTATACATGACTTATGGAGTTCATACATGACTTATGGAGTTCATGCTTGACTTATGGAGTTCATACATGACACATGGAATTCATACATGACTTATGGAGTTCATACATGACATATGGAGTTCACGCATGACTTATTAAGTTCATACATGACATATGGATTACATACATTACTTATGGAGTTCATACATGACAAATGGAGTTCATACATGACTTATGGAGTTGATACATAATTTTTTTCTGGCTCATGTGTTTCATGGCCACTAGAGGGCCTCATTTACCACACGTGACGATCTGTGTGTGTGTGTGTGTGTGTGTGTGTGTGTGTGTGTGTGTGTGTGTGTGTGTGTGTGTGTGTGTGTGTGTCTGTGTGTGTGTGTGTGTCGTGGGACGAGCAATATGAAAACACCAAACTTCTTGAAGACAGGAAATGCAAAACCAAACAATTCACCGTCTCAGATGCAGCGCTGGCATCTGGAGCCGGCAGTTTGTACGGGTGCATTCTGGACTGTCTGGGGGGGGGGAGCCCATTTTGGGTCCATGTGTCATTTCAGCTGACGGGGTTGGAGTTAGTCCTAGATATTTTTCACCGTGTCCACACATTCCCTTCTTTGCGTCTGCAAACATTCCGCGAGGAAGGGAAAACAAACCATCACGTGTCAAAACATCAAACCTTATCAGCCACTTGAAACGCCACTACAGTGTTCTGCCATGGGGTGTGTGTCTGTGTGTGTGTCTGTGTGTGTGTGTGTGTGTGTCGCAACAACATATCCAATTAGCGTCCCTCCGTGTCGACACGAAACACCAACTCCCAGGATGCACGGCGTTTGCACGCCGCTCCTGCCTTAAGCGCCTTGTGCTCCACAAGACGTTTTATGAGCGACTGAAAGGAATTTCTTAATAACAGGATTACATGATGTAATCCCTTTTGTCTCTGCGGACCCACACACACACACACACCCGCGCACACACACCAGAAGAAAATTCAAATGAACAAAGACATTATAAGAGCACAGCCAGAGACAGGAACAGACCCAACAAAGCAACCAAGAGAGCCGACTCCGTCCTTGGCTGCCCACTAGCTCTCGGCCAATGTCCGGTCCGCGCTGATGAGCGAGAATCCGACTCGGGAGACCGAAGTCTCCGATACATGCTCATTCAGCTCCGCGAAGCCCGTCCGTCCCGACGTTCGACGCCAGCCCCGCAGTCCCGTCTCTTCCCCCGCATCTCCTCCGGTCTCTGTGGCAGGGAGCTCGCAGACGGTGCGTCCAAAAGTCCACAAAAAAGCGACAAAAAAACGCGGAAGTCACAAAAGTGCCCCCCGCCCTTTGTTGCGCAGTCCCGAAGAAGCCCGGACCAAAAGGCAAACGAGAACAAGAGGGAGACGTCAAGAACACAAAAGAGCACACAGCTCCTGATACCAGCAGCCGCTACAGTGGCGCCACCTTGAAATCCAAGTGGTCCTTGTTGCGTCCGACCAGTCTACCTCTCAGGGAATTAAAGTCGCTGGTCAATCCCAAATTCTTTCGATGACATATATGCTGAGTAAGAAGGACCATCAAGACAGAATAGGAATATTATCAAGTTTTACTAAAGCTTTAGGAGACCAGCCCACATCAATACAGTCATACCGTCATCTCGGGAGGGTCTAACATTCAAACGGAAAGAGACTACTTCTTGAATAGGAAAACAGTCCCCCCCCCCCCCAGAAAGGAATGCCCCCACCTTCCCCAACACTGATAAGATAAGGAGGGGGATGCATCTTTCTCACATTCCAATGCCTAAAACATCTACACAGACTTCTGCAGACAAAGAGAAACTGGTATACAGAATATACATGGAAAAGTACTAGCTGCTCCAAACATGACTATGAATAAAGAAAGAACTCTTAAACATATATGCATTCTCCACATCCTGATGATAAATGGGGTAAATGGGAACACACCCGCCCTCGGATTCTGTAGGTACATGTCTCACCTTTTCGATCACTGGGACTTTTAGGGGACTTTGGGGCCCTTCGGGTCTGTTAGTCCTTTACCGGGTCCATGGACTTTTCCCAGTAAAAGTGGAGAGGCCCCAATCCCTTTGGCCCCTAAAAGTCCAAGACCCATTTTATAAGTCAGGTGAGGGCTCACCTCTACCCCGTTGCCTCTGCAACCAAACGGCTGTTCATACTTTGATAGATTTCCCCCCCACCAATAGTAAGGTGCTCTCATGTTTAGCAGACTGTTTTACTTCCTGCGCAGGAGGCGCGTACACATCCACGATGCGTTAACCGAATCCTTGCGGGCATACATCTGCATTGCGAGACCTAGTATTACCGTCTGGTATGTGGTATGATCAATTCATTCATGTGACGTGTCATGCCGCTGTCCTCCTGCAGGTGGAGCTGACGGGCAGCAGCGTCTTCGACTACGTCCATCCCGGCGACCACGTGGAGATGGCAGAAGAGCTGGGGATGAAGCTACCCCCCGGGCGGGGTGTCTCTCTGTCCCAGAGCGGCCTCAACGACGACGCCGCATCCTCGGCGTCGTCCTCGTCGCCCTCCGAGACGCCCGAGCCAGGTAGGACACACAAGAACCCTTTTGCCAGTGGATCTCCAGGACTTGGAGGTACTCTGTCAGCTTTTCACCGACCCTAACCCTAATCAGGCCGGCGAGGCGTCAATAGGTCTAAATTGCACTTCCTTTCATCTTAGGCAGATGTTGGACCCATTAGGGTCACCAATCTTTTTTGGGGTAAACTCTTGGATATTTAGGGATGAGATGAGCCCCTTTGGGGGAATCCTGGAACCTTTAGGTTTCTCACCAACCTTATTGCTAATTCAGTCAGGCAAGGTACTAATAGGTCTTAATTGCACTTGGAGGGTCCCAAAGAGCCCGGAATGTACTCAAAATATCCCCCTTCCTTTCATCTTAGGCAGATGTTGGACCCATTAGGGTCACCAATCTTTTTGGGGGTAAGCTCTTGGATATTTAGGGACGATATGAGCTCCTTTGGGGGAATCCTGTCACCTTTAGGTGGTCAGTTTCTCATCAACCTTATTGCTAGTTCAGTCAGTAATAGGTCTGAATTGCACTTGGAGGGTTCCCAAAGAGTCCGGTATTTTCCTTTTTGGGAACATTTTGGACCTCTTAGGTCCAACAGGACCTTTAGTGTTCTGCCCTTTATGGAGTAAACCCTTTGACTTGTAGGGAATAGATGGATCTTTTGGGGAAATCCTGTTTACTTTAGCTGGTCAGTTTCTCACCAACACTAAAACTAATTCGATACCAGTAGGGACGAGTGGTACAAAATGGATGGCTGGGTAGTTCCAAATTTCTCTCATTTGCACTTGGAGGGGAATTTACCTAAACGTATCCCTTAGTGCATGTGCCTCACAATACGAAGGTCCTGAGTAATCCCGAGTTCAATCCCGGGCTCTGGATCTTTCTGTGTGGAGTTTGCATGTTCTCCCCGTGACTGCGTGGGTTCCCTCTGGGTACTCCGGCTTCCTCCCACCTCCAAAGACATGCACCTGGGGATAGGCCCCTCCCACCCCCAAAGACATGCACCTGGGGATAGGCCCCTCCCACCTCCAAAGACATGCACCTGGGGATAGGCCCCTCCCACCTCCAAAGACATGCACCTGGGGATAGGTTGATTGGCAACACTAAATGGTCCCTAGTGTGTGAATGTGGGTGTGAATGTTGTCCGTCTATCTGTGTTGGCCCTGTGATGAGGTGGCAACTTGTCCAGGGTGTACACCGCCTTCCGCCCGAATGCAGCTGAGATAGGCTACAGCACCCCCCGCGACTCCGAAAGGGACAAGCGGTAGAAAATAGATGGATGGATGGATGGATGGATATCCCTGTGCCTGTACTCTATTGGCATATTTTGGACTTTGGGGTGGGTTGGAAGGGACAACGTCGGTTCCGCAGCCCCATTGTTCAAGTGCCCTAAACCGAAGTCGTCTCTCCCGGCACGCCCCGGCAGGACCGGCGCTCATTGGGATTCCACGCATCCCCGCGTCCTCTCGGGCACCCACGTGGAAGACTTTGTACTTCCTCCAAAAGCTTTTTCATCGCGCCCGACGATAATTTGGGAATTAGGGTGAAATCCATTTGTAAATTCAACAAAATGACTGACTGTCCGCGGAGGACGTGGCTTCATCAGTCTGTTCAAACAGTCGCCTCGCCGGCGGCGCGGCTCCTCGGAGACGGCGCCGTAATTAGATCTGCCGCGGATTTATGCCGAGCTGATTGGTGCTGCGAGGGGCGGGAGAGGGGCGGGTGGTGCGGGAGAGGGCTCTGCATTCATCGGAACCCCACACGTTCTGTACATTTTTTCTTTGATTTCAAAGGCCTTTCAAAATAAAACATCTGATGCTAACACGCGTACAACCCGACTGCAAGCGCTCATAAGACATCATTGATTAGTGATTGATTCATGGTTTCGTTTAAAGCTACCGACACTCCCCTTCTTCGTCATCGCAGCCCCGTCCTCTTCCTCGTCTTCCTCCTGACACCATTTGTCAAAGTCGCCTGATAGCAAACACATTCTATTCATGAGGTGCGCCACCCCCCCCCCCCCCACCCCGCCCCCGTTCTCCCGCACCCTCACCCGCGCAGCCCCCCGCCCCTTGATGGCAGCGATTCAATTACAGCGTGGTCGCGATAGTGAGTCAGAGAGGCTGCGGTGTGACAGCACACTTACACACTGTTTACACTATTAAACTTTACCTGCGCGCGCGTGTGTGTGTGTGTGTGTGTGTGTGTGTGTGTGTGTGTGTGTGTGTGTGTGTGTGTGTGTGTGTGTGTGTGTGTGTGTGTGTGTGTGTGTGTGTGTGTGTGTGTGTGTGTGTGTGTGTGTGTGTGTGTGTGTGTGTGTGTGTGTGTGTGTGTGTGTGTGTGCGCGCGCGACCGACCGAGCTCCTATCTGCTCTTTCATATATATTTATGTACGCGTGTGAGAGAGCGGGCCACGGCACATTTGTCATGATTGCTCCGCTGCCGCTGCTGCATTATGGGTAAAAAAGCGGCAGACAGAAAAATGACCCGGCAGCTGGTAAAAAAAAAACTCAAGCGCTCCGGTGAAGGGAGTGACGCCCCCTGGTGGACGCGATGTTGTAATCACAGGAAGTAAATCAGGCGACGCCGTTGATTGTTCCCGGTCGGTGGAATGGCCCGCCTCAGCGAGCAGCGAGCCGAGTTAGCATGTTGAGGCTGAAGAGCCACAGAGACAACAGAAAACTGAATTAGCTTGGTCGTCATAGAAAATCACTGAAATAGCAGCCAGCTAAGTTAGCATGTTGACACTAAAGAGCCACAGAGACAACAGAAAACTGAATTAGCTTGGTCGTCATAGAAAATCACTGAAATTTGCAGCTAGCTAAGTTAGCATGTTGACACTAAAGAGCCACAGAGACAACAGAAAACTGAATTAGCTTAGTCGTCATAGAAAATCACTGAAATAGCAGCTAGCTAAGTTAGCATGTTGACACTGAAGAGCCACAGAGACAACAGAAAACTGAATTAGCTTGGTCGTCATAGAAAATCACTGAAATTTGCAGCTAGCTAAGTTAGCATGTTGACACTAAAGAGCCACAGAGACAACAGAAAACTGAATTAGCTTGGTCGTCATAGAAAATCACTGAAATAGCAGCTAGCTAAGTTAGCATGTTGACACTAAAGAGCCACGGAGACAACAGAAAACTGAATTAGCTTGTTAATCATGGAGAATCACTGAAATAGCAGCCAGCTAAGTTAGCATGTTGACACTAAAGAGCCACGGAGACAACAGAAAACTGAATTAGATTGGTCGTCATAGAAAATCACTGAAATAGCAGCCAGCTAAGTTAGCATGTTGACACTAAAGAGCCACAGAGACAACAGAAAACTGAAGTAGCTTGGTCGTCATAGAAAATCACTGAAATAGCAGCTAGCTAAGTTAGCATGTTGACAATAAATAGCCACAGAGACAACATAAAACTAAAATAGCTTGTTAATCATGGAGAATCACTGAAATAGCAGCCAGCTAAGTTAGCACGTTGACACTAAAGAGCCACAGAGACAACAGAAAAGTGAATTAGTTTGGTCATGATAGAAAGTCACTGAAATAGTAGCTAGCCAAGTTAGCATGTTGACACTAAGTAGCTACAAAGACAACATAAAACTATGTTAGCTTGTTAATCATAGAGAATCACTGAAATAGCAGCTAGCTAAGTTAGCATGTTGACACTAAAGAGCCACAGAGACAACAGAAAATTGAATTAGCTTGTTAATCATAGATACTCACCGAACAAGGAGCTACCATTGTTAGCATGTTGACGCTAGCAGCGTGGTAAGTTAGCATGTTGCTAGGCTGCTAGCGCCCATGTCACGCACTTCCTCCTTGTGTTTGAAGGACTGGGGCGTCACTTTGAGGTCTTTGTCACGTTGGTGTGCTAACAAAGCAGATAGCGAGTCCTCAGAGTAAGGTTGTGTAGTCAGGAGGCAACAAAGGTAGCGAGTCCTCAGAGTAAGGTTGTGTAGTCAGGAGGCAACAAAGGTAGCGAGTCCTCAGAGTAAGGTTGTGTAGTCAGGGGGCAACAAAGGTAGCGAGTCCTCAGAGTAAGGTTGTGTAGTCAGGGGGCAACAAAGGTAGCGAGTCCTCAGAGTAAGGTTGTGTAGTCAGGAAGCAACAAAGGTAGCGAGTCCTCAGAGTAAGGTTGTGTAGTCAGGAGGCAACAAAGGTAGCGAGTCCTCAGAGCAAGGTTGTGTAGTCAGGGGGCAACAAAGGTAGCGAGTCCTCAGAGTAAGGTTGTGTAGTCAAGGGGCAACAAAGGTAGCGAGTCCTCAGAGTAAGGTTGTGTAGTCAGGAGGCAACAAAGGTAGCGAGTCCTCAGAGCAAGGTTGTGTAGTCAGGAGGCAACAAAGTTAGCGAGTCCTCAGAGTAAGGTTGTGTAGTCAGGAGGCAACAAAGGTAGCGAGTCCTCAGAGTAAGGTTGTGTAGTCAGGGGGCAATAAAGGTAGCGAGTCCTCAGAGTAAGGTTGTGTAGTCAGGAGGCAACAAAGGTAGCGAGTCCTCAGAGTAAGGTTGTGTAGTCAGGAGGCAACAAAGGTAGCGAGTCCTCAGAGTAAGGTTGTGTAGTCAGGAGGCAACAAAGGTAGCGAGTCCTCAGAGTAAGGTTGTGTAGTCAGGGGGCAACAAAGGTAGCGAGTCCTCAGAGTAAGGTTGTGTAGTCAGGAGGCAACAAAGGTAGCGAGTCCTCAGAGTAAGGTTGTGTAGTCAGGAAGCAACAAAGGTAGCGAGTCCTCAGAGTAAGGTTGTGTAGTCAGGGGGCAACAAAGGTAGCGAGTCCTCAGAGTAAGGTTGTGTAGTCAGGGGGCAATAAAGGTAGCGAGTCCTCAGAGTAAGGTTGTGTAGTCAGGAGGCAACAAAGGTAGCGAGTCCTCAGAGCAAGGTTGTGTAGTCAGGGGGCAACAAAGGTAGCGAGTCCTCAGAGTAAGGTTGTGTAGTCAGGGGGCAACAAAGGTAGCGAGTCCTCAGAGTAAGGTTGTGTAGTCAGGAGGCAACAAAGGTAGCGAGTCCTCAGAGTAAGGTTGTGTAGTCAGGAGGCAACAAAGGTAGCGAGTCCTCAGAGTAAGGTTGTGTAGTCAGGAAGCAACAAAGGTAGCGAGTCCTCAGAGTAAGGTTGTGTAGTCAGGGGGCAACAAAGGTAGCGAGTCCTCAGAGTAAGGTTGTGTAGTCAGGAGGCAACAAAGGTAGCGAGTCCTCAGAGTAAGGTTGTGTAGTCAGGGGGCAACAAAGGTAGCGAGTCCTCAGAGTAAGGTTGTGTAGTCAGGAGGCAACAAAGGTAGCGAGTCCTCAGAGTAAGGTTGTGTAGTCAGGAGGCAACAAAGGTAGCGAGTCCTCAGAGTAAGGTTGTGTAGTCAGGGGGCAACAAAGGTAGCGAGTCCTCAGAGTAAGGTTGTGTAGTCAGGGGGCAATAAAGGTAGCGAGTCCTCAGAGTAAGGTTGTGTAGTCAGGAGGCAACAAAGGTAGCGAGTCCTCAGAGTAAGGTTGTGTAGTCAGGGGGCAACAAAGGTAGCGAGTCCTCAGAGTAAGGTTGTGTAGTCAGGAGGCAACAAAGGTAGCGAGTCCTCAGAGTAAGGTTGTGTAGTCAGGGGGCAACAAAGGTAGCGAGTCCTCAGAGTAAGGTTGTGTAGTCAGGAGGCAACAAAGGTAGCGAGTCCTCAGAGTAAGGTTGTGTAGTCAGGAAGCAACAAAGGTAGCGAGTCCTCAGAGTAAGGTTGTGTAGTCAGGGGGCAACAAAGGTAGCGAGTCCTCAGAGTAAGGTTGTGTAGTCAGGAGGCAACAAAGGTAGCGAGTCCTCAGAGTAAGGTTGTGTAGTCAGGGGGCAACAAAGGTAGCGAGTCCTCAGAGTAAGGTTGTGTAGTCAGGGGGCAACAAAGGTAGCGAGTCCTCAGAGTAAGGTTGTGTAGTCAGGAGGCAACAAAGGTAGCGAGTCCTCAGAGTAAGGTTGTGTAGTCAGGAGGCAACAAAGGTAGCGAGTCCTCAGAGTAAGGTTGTGTAGTCAGGGGGCAACAAAGGTAGCGAGTCCTCAGAGTAAGGTTGTGTAGTCAGGAGGCAACAAAGGTAGCGAGTCCTCAGAGTAAGGTTGTGTAGTCAGGAAGCAACAAAGGTAGCGAGTCCTCAGAGTAAGGTTGTGTAGTCAGGAGGCAACAAAGGTAGCGAGTCCTCAGAGTAAGGTTGTGTAGTCAGGAGGCAACAAAGGTAGCGAGTCCTCAGAGTAAGGTTGTGTAGTCAGGAGGCAACAAAGGTAGCGAGTCCTCAGAGTAAGGTTGTGTAGTCAGGGGGCAACAAAGGTAGCGAGTCCTCAGAGTAAGGTTGTGTAGTCAGGAGGCAACAAAGGTAGCGAGTCCTCAGAATAAGGTTGTGTAGTCAGGGGGCAACAAAGGTAGCGAGTCCTCAGAGTAAGGTTGTGTAGTCAGGAGGCAACAAAGGTAGCGAGTCCTCAGAGTAAAGGAGGCAACAAAGCAGCTGAGATGTTTGACTAATGAAAACTTTGTCCTTCAAACGCTACATTTTTCTTAATTAGCTGACAAGTCACATGATGGTGTTTGTCTTAAAGGGCCGGCGTCGCTCACGTCTCTACAGACATGCAAGCACTAGAATGATAAACACCTCCTCTTCTTCACCATGTCTTTCTCTCTTCATCTTTATTACTTCTTCTTTTCTTTCTCTTTTCTTCTGCTTCTTCTTCTCCTTCTTCTTATTCTCCTCCTTCTCCTTCTTTCTCTTTGTTATTTTTCTTTTACATCTTCTTCTTCCGGAGGTGGGGCACGATGGCGAGCGCCTGGTGGCCGGGCCTGTCCCCAGCCCGAAGAGGCAACATGGGTTTCCACCCTCCAATGGGCTCACCACCCATAGCAGGGGCCATAGAGGTCGGGTGCAATGTGAGCTGGGCGGCAGGGCACTTGGCGGTCCGATCCTCGGCTACATAAGCTAGCTCTTAAGACATGGAACGTCACCTCGGTGGAGGTAAGGAGCCTGAGCTAGTGCGCGAAGTGGAGAAGTTCCGACTAGATATAGTCTGACTCACTTCGACGCACAGCAAGGGCTCTGGAACCAGTTCTCTCGAGAGGGGCTGGACTCTCTTCCACTCTGGCGTTGCCAGCAGTGAGAGGCGACGGGCTGGGGTGGAAATTCTTCTTCCCCCCCCCCCCCCGGCTCAGAGCTTGCACGTTGGAGTTCAACCCAGTGGATGAGACGTCCCTCCGCCTTCGGGTGGGGTGACGGGTCCTGACTGTTGTTTGCGCTTACGCGCCAAACAGCAGCTCAGAGTCCCCACCCTTTTTGGATTCACTCGAGGGAGTACTTGAGAGTGCTACCACGGGTGATTCCCTCATTCTACTGGGGGACTTCAACGCTCATATTGGCAACGACAGTGAAACCTGGAGAGGCGTGATTGGGAAGAATGGCCGCCCGGATCTGAACCCGAGTGGTGTTTTGTTATTGGAATTTTGTGCTCGTCACAGAACACCATGTTCAAATATAAGGGTGTCCATATGTGCACTTGGCACCAGGACACCCTAGGCCCCAGTTCCATGATCGACTTTGTAGTTGTGTCATCGGATTTGCGGTCTCATGTTTTGGACACTCGGGTGAAGAGAGGGGCGGAGATTTCTACCGATCACCACCTGGTGGTGAGTTGGCTGCGATGGTGGGGGGAGGATGCCGGACAGACCTGGCAGGCCCAAACGCATTGTGAGGGTCTGCTGGGAACGTCTGGCAGAGTCTCCTGTCAGAGAGAGTTTCAATTCCCGCCTCCAGAAGAACTTTGAACATGTCACGAGGGAGGTGCTGGACATTGAGTCCCAGTGGACCATGTTCCGTACCTCTGTTGTCGAGGCGGCCGATTGGAGCTGTGGCCGCAAGGTGGTTGGTGCCTGTCATGACGGTAATCCTAGAGGGATGCCGTCAAGCTGAAGAAAGAGTCCTATCGGGTTCTTTTGGCTCATAGGACTCCGGAGGCAGCAGACAGGTACGGACAGGCCAAGCGGTGTGCGGCTTCAGCGGTCGCGAAGCCAAAAACTCGGACATGGGAGGAGTTCGGGGAAGCCATGGAAAACGACTTACAGACGGCTTCGAAGTGATTCTGGACCACCATTCGCCGCCTCAGGAAAGGGAAGCAGTGCAATGTCATCACCGTGTATGGTGAGGATGGTGTTTTGCTGACCTCGACTGCGGATGTTGTGGATCGGTGGAGGGAATACTTCGAAGACCTCCTCAATCCTACCAAGACGTCCTATGAGAAAGCAGTGCCTGGGGAATCTGTGGTGGGCTCTCCTATTTCTGGGGCTGAGGTTGCCGAGGTAGTTAAAAAGCTCCTCGGTGGCAAGGCCCCGGGGGTGGATGAGATCCGCCCGGAGTTCTTTAAGGCTCTGGATGCTGTGGGGCTGTCTTGGTTGACAAGACTCTGCAACATCGCGTGGACATCGGGGGCGGTGCCTCTGGATTGGCAGACCGGGGTGGTGGTTCCTCTCTTTAAGAAGGGGAACCGGAGGGTGTGTTCCAACTATTGTGGGCTCACACTCCTCAGCCTTCCCGGTGAGGTCTATTCAGGTGTACTGGAGAGGAGGCTACGCCGGATAGTAGAACCTCAAGTTCAGGCGGAACAGTGTGGTTTTTGTCCTGGTCGTGGAACTGTGGACCAGCTCTATACTCTCGGCAGGGTCCTTGAGGGTGCATGGGAGTTTGCCCAGCCAGTCTAAATGTGCTTTGTGGACTTGGAGAAGGCATTGGACCGTGTCCCTCGGGAAGTCCTGTGGGGAGTGCTCAGAGAGTATGGGGTATCGGACTGTCTGATTGTGGCGGTCCGCTCCCTGTATGATCAGTGCCAGAGCTTGGTCCGCTCCCTGTATGATCAGTGCCAGAGCTTGGTCCGCTCCCTGTATGATCAGTGTCAGAGTTTGGTCCACTCCCTGTATGATCAGTGTCAGAGCTTGGTCCACTCCCTGTATGATCAGTGTCAGAGTTTGGTCCACTCCCTGTATGATCAGTGTCAGAGCTTGGTCCACTCCCTGTATGATCAGTGTCAGAGTTTGGTCCACTCCCTGTACGATCAGTGCCAGAGTTTGGTCCGCTCCCTGTATGATCAGTGTCAGAGCTTGGTCCACTCCCTGTATGATCAGTGTCAGAGCTTGGTCCTCTCCCTGTATGATCAGTGTCAGAACTTGGTCCGCTCCCTGTATGATCAGTGTCAGAACTTGGTCCACATTGCCGGCAGTAAGTGGGACACGTTTCCAGTGAGGGTTGGACTCCGCCAAGGCTGCCCTTTGTCACCCATTCTGTTCTGAACTTTTATGGACAGAATCTCTAGGCGCAGTTGAGGGGATCCAGTTTGGTGGCTGCAGGATTAGGTCTCTGCTTTTTGCAGATTCTTCTACTTCTTCTTCTTCCTTTCCTCCTCCTTTTTTTCTTCTTTTCCTTTTTCTTCTTTTTTTGTTTCTTGTTCTTCTCCTTTTTCTTCTTCTTCCTTTCCTTCTCCTTCGTCTAATACTACTACTTCTTCTTCTTCTTCTTCTCCTCCTTCTGCTCCTTTTCTTTCTCTTTTCTTCTTCTTCTCCTTCTTATTTTTCTTTTACATCTTCTTATTTTTCTTCTTCTTCTTCTGCTTCTTCTTCTCCTTCTTCTTCTTCTTCTTCTTTTCTTTCTCTTTTCTTCTTCTTCTCCTTCTTATTTTTCTTTTACATCTTTTTCTTTTTCTTCTTCTCTCTTATTTTTCTTTTACATCTTCTTCTTTTTCTTCTTCTTCTTCTGCTTCTTCTTCTCCTTCTTCTTCTTCTTCTTTTCTTTCTCTTTTCTTCTTCTTCTCCTTCTTATTTTTCTTTTACATCTTTTTCTTTTTCTTCTTCTTCTCTCTGATTTTTCTTTTACATCTTCTTCTTTTTCTTCTTCTTCTTCTTCTGCTTCTTCTTCTCCTTCTTCTCCTTCTGCTCCTTTTCTTTCTCTTTTCTTCTTCTTCTCCTTCTTATTTTTCTTTTACATCTTTTTCTTTTTCTTCTTCTTCTCTCTTATTTTTCTTTTACATCTTCTTCTTTTTCTTCTTCTTCTTCCGCTTCTTCTTCTCTTTCTTCTTCTTCTTTTCTTTCTCTTTTCTTCTTCTTCTCCTTCTTATTTTTCTTTTACATCTTTTTCTTTTTCTTCTTCGTCTCTCTTATTTTTCTTTTACATCTTTTTCTTTTTCTTCTTCTTCTCTCTTATTTTTCTTTTACATCTTCTTCTTTTATCTTCTTCTTTTTCTTCTTCTTCTTCTTTTCTTTCTCTTTTCTTCTTCTTCTCCTTCTTATTTTTCTTTTACATCTTTTCCTTTTTCTTCTTCTTCTCTTTTATTTTTCTTTTACATCTTCTTCTTCTCCTTCTTCTCCTTCTGCTCCTTTTCTTTCTCTTTTGTTCTTCTTCTCCTTCTTATTTTTCTTTTACATCTTTTTATTTTTCTTCTTCTTCTCTCTTATTTTTCTTTTACATCTTCTTCTTTTTCTTCTTCTTCTTTTGCTTCTTCTTCTTCTTCTCCTTCTTCTTCTCCTTCTTATTTTTCTTTTACATCTTCTTTTTCTTTTTCTTTTTCTTCCTCATCTTCCTCTTCTTCTCCTTCCTTTCCATATATTCCTTCTTCTCCTTCTTCTTTTTCTTCTTCTTTTTCTTCTTCTTCTCCTCCTTCCTTTCCATATATTCCTCCTCCCCCCGACCCCCACAATGCACCCAGGACACATCACATTGATGTTATTAATTCCCGACGAAACAAAGACGAGTCTCCTGTCCTGCGTGTCCTTCATCCTTCATCCTTCTTCTTCTTCTTCTTCTTATTATTATTATTCCTCCCTCACATCACAGCTGATTTCCTGTGAGAGAAGAAGCTGGCGAGGATGATGATGATGATGGTCACGTTACCTTCCTCCTATCAGACCTTCACTTCCTTTCTTCCTTCACTTCCTCACTTTGTCCTTCGCCAGCATCCCTTCCTCACATTAAAAAGTTTCCCTCTTTTATTTTGAAGGGGCATCCCCCAGGGCTAACATTGTGACACACGTCAGAGTACATCATGACTGGCAGGGCTTTTATTTTGGAGTGTGAATGTGTTTCTACTTCCTGTTGTGCTCCCCAGCGGAGTCGAGCAGCCCCAGCGTGCTGTCCCCTGACAAGTGTCTGGAGCGCTCCTTCTTCATCCGCATGAAGTCCACGCTCACCAAGCGAGGCGTGCACATCAAGTCTTCGGGATACAAGGTGACGACGCCGCCGCCGCTTTTCTGTCCCCCGCCGCCGCCGCCTTCCCCGCTGACGGCTGTGCTCGCCGCCCAGGTGATCCACGTGACGGGGCGTCTGCGCATCCGCATGGCGTTGACGCACAGCCGGGCGGTGCCCGTGCAGATCATGGGCATGGTGGTGGTGGCGCACGCTCTGCCCCCGCCCACCCTCAACGAGGTGCGCATCGACTGCCAGATGTTCGTCACCCGCGTCAACATGGACCTCAAGATCGTCTACTGCGAGAACAGGTGGGTGCGGGCGCCGTCCTTCGTGAGCTTGCACTTTAGCCACGCGGCGTTAGCATTCAGCGCACACGTCACACACTTTTATTCATGAGCCCATCGGGGGTCTCTGATGGATCTATCTCCTCGCCGCCGTCCGGATAAGACCCATCTCGCTCAGGACCGCCATGGTTCCTATCAGGCTCGCCGAGCACAATGGCGTGCGGAGCTTCGTGCTTTCTGACAAAAGGTACAGACGATTGCGTCGCGGCGAGGAAACGGGATTGTATCGCGGATTCTGCGTCCCAATACTTTTGCTCTGCCATGCCAGCTGGTAGCAAACATGGCCGCCAATTGGACCTCTGACTAAGTAGTAGTCGTGTGTAACGTAGCAGCGGTAGTCGTGTGTAACTTTGTAGTGCAGGAGCTCATTATGCCGTAGCTTAGTAGTTGTAGCGCGTAACGTTTAGTCGTAACATGTGACCGCTAGTGTGTAACATAGTAGTGCGTAACGTTTAGTCGCAACATGTGACCGCTAGTGTGTAACCTAGTAGTGTGTAACGTTTAGTCGTAACATGTGACCGCTAGTGTGTAACCTAGTAGTGCGTAACGTTTAGTCGTAACATGTGACCGCTAGTGTGTAACCTAGTAGTGCGTAACGTTTAGTCGCAACATGTGACCGCTAGTGTGTAACCTAGTAGTGCGTAACGTTTAGTCGCAACATGTGACCGCTAGTGTGTAACCTAGTAGTGCGTAACGTTTAGTCGTAACATGTGACCGCTAGTGTGTAACCTAGTAGTGCGTAACGTTTAGTCGCAACATGTGACCGCTAGTGTGTAACCTAGTAGTGTGTAACCTAGTAGTGCGTAACGTTTAGTCGCAACATGTGACCGCTAGTGTGTAACCTAGTAGTGCGTAACGTTTAGTCGTAACATGTGACCGCTAGTGTGTAACCTAGTAGTGCGTAACGTTTAGTCGTAACATGTGACCGCTAGTGTGTAACCTAGTAGTGCGTAACGTTTAGTCGCAACATGTGACCGCTAGTGTGTAACCTAGTAGTGCGTAACGTTTAGTCGCAACATGTGACCGCTAGTGTGTAACCTAGTAGTGCGTAACGTTTAGTCGTAACATGTGACCGCTAGTGTGTAACCTAGTAGTGCGTAACGTTTAGTCGCAACATGTGACCGCTAGTGTGTAACCTAGTAGTGTGTAACCTAGTAGTGCGTAACGTTTAGTCGCAACATGTGACCGCTAGTGTGTAACCTAGTAGTGCGTAACGTTTAGTCGTAACATGTGACCGCTAGTGTGTAACCTAGTAGTGCGTAACGTTTAGTCGTAACATGTGACCGCTAGTGTGTAACCTAGTAGTGCGTAACGTTTAGTCGTAACATGTGACCGCTAGTGTGTAACCTAGTAGTGTGTAACGTTTAGTCGTAACATGTGACCGCTAGTGTGTAACGTAGTAGTTGTAGTGCGTAACGTTTAGTCGTAACATGTGACCGCAAGTGTGTAACATAGTAGTTGCAATGCGTAACGTTTGTCGTAACATGTGACCGCTAGTGTGTAACCTAGTAGCGCGTAACGTTTAGTCGCAACATGTGACCGCTAGTGTGTAACCTAGTAGTTGTAGTGCGTAATGTTTAGTCGTAACATGTGACCGCTAGTGTGTAACCTAGTAGCGCGTAACGTTTAGTCGTAACATGTGACCGCTAGTGTGTAACCTAGTAGTGCGTAACGTTTAGTCGTAACATGTGACCGCTAGTGTGTAACCTAGTAGTGTGTAACGTTTAGTCGTAACATGTGACCGCTAGTGTGTAACATAGTAGTTGTAGTGCGTAACGTTTAGTCGTAACATGTGACCGCAAGTGTGTAACATAGTAGTTGCAATGCGTAACGTTTGTCGTAACATGTGACCGCTAGTGTGTAACCTAGTAGCGCGTAACGTTTAGTCGCAACATGTGACCGCTAGTGTGTAACCTAGTAGTTGTAGTGCGTAATGTTTAGTCGTAACATGTGACCGCTAGTGTGTAACCTAGTAGCGCGTAACATTTAGTCGTAACATGTGACCGCTAGTGTGTAACCTAGTAGTGCGTAACGTTTAGTCGTAACATGTGACCGCTAGTGTGTAACATAGTAGTTGTAGCATGTAACGTTTAGTCGTAACATGTGACCGCTAGTGTGTAACCTAGTAGTGCGTAACGTTTAGTCGCAACATGTGACCGCTAGTGTGTAACCTAGTAGTGCGTAACGTTTAGTCGTAACATGTGACCGCTAGTGTGTAACCTAGTAGTGCGTAACGTTTAGTCGTAACATGTGACCGCTAGTGTGTAACCTAGTAGTGCGTAACGTTTAGTCGTAACATGTGACCGCTAGTGTGTAACATAGTAGCGCGTAACATTTAGTCGTAACATGTGACCGCTAGTGTGTAACATAGTAGCGCGTAACATTTAGTCGTAACATGTGACCACTAGTGTGTAACCTAGTAGTGCGTAACGTTTAGTCGTAACATGTGACCGCTAGTGTGTAACGTAGTAGTTGTAGTGCGTAACGTTTAGTCGTAACATGTGACCGCAAGTGTGTAACATAGTAGTTGCAATGCGTAACGTTTGTCGTAACATGTGACCGCTAGTGTGTAACCTAGTAGCGCGTAACGTTTAGTCGCAACATGTGACCGCTAGTGTGTAACCTAGTAGTTGTAGTGCGTAATGTTTAGTCGTAACATGTGACCGCTAGTGTGTAACATAGTAGTTGTAGTGCGTAATGTTTAGTCGTAACATGTGACCGCTAGTGTGTAACATAGTAGTTGTAGTGCGTAACGTTTAGTCGTAACATGTGACCGCTAGTGTGTAACATAGTAGTTGTAGTGCGTAACGTTTAGTCGTAACATGTGACCGCTAGTGTGTAACCTAGTAGTGCGTAACGTTTAGTCGTAACATGTGACCGCTAGTGTGTAACCTAGTAGTGCGTAACGTTTAGTCGTAACATGTGACCGCTAGTGTGTAACCTAGTAGTGCGTAACGTTTAGTCGCAACATGTGACCGCTAGTGTGTAACCTAGTAGTGCGTAACGTTTAGTCGTAACATGTGACCGCTAGTGTGTAACCTAGTAGTGCGTAACGTTTAGTCGCAACATGTGACCGCTAGTGTGTAACCTAGTAGTGCGTAACGTTTAGTCGTAACATGTGACCGCTAGTGTGTAACCTAGTAGTGCGTAACGTTTAGTCGTAGCATGTGACCGCTAGTGTGTAACCTAGTAGTGCGTAACGTTTAGTCGTAACATGTGACCGCTAGTGTGTAACCTAGTAGTGTGTAACGTTTAGTCGTAACATGTGACCGCTAGTGTGTAACGTAGTAGTTGTAGTGCGTAACGTTTAGTCGTAACATGTGACCGCAAGTGTGTAACATAGTAGTTGCAATGCGTAATGTTTAGTCGTAACATGTGACCGCTAGTGTGTAACCTAGTAGCGCGTAACGTTTAGTCGCAACATGTGACCGCTAGTGTGTAACCTAGTAGTTGTAGTGCGTAATGTTTAGTCGTAACATGTGACCGCTAGTGTGTAACATAGTAGTTGTAGTGCGTAATGTTTAGTCGTAACATGTGACCGCTAGTGTGTAACATAGTAGTTGTAGTGCGTAACGTTTAGTCGTAACATGTGACCGCTAGTGTGTAACCTAGTAGTGCGTAACGTTTAGTCGTAACATGTGACCGCTAGTGTGTAACCTAGTAGTGCGTAACGTTTAGTCGCAACATGTGACCGCTAGTGTGTAACATAGTAGTGCGTAACGTTTAGTCGTAACATGTGACCGCTAGTGTGTAACCTAGTAGTGCGTAACGTTTAGTCGCAACATGTGACCGCTAGTGTGTAACCTAGTAGTGCGTAACGTTTAGTCATAACATGTGACCGCTAGTGTGTAACCTAGTAGTGCGTAACGTTTAGTCGTAACATGTGACCGCTAGTGTGTAACCTAGTAGTGCGTAACGTTTAGTCGTAACATGTGACCGCTAGTGTGTAACCTAGTAGTGTGTAACGTTTAGTCGTAACATGTGACCGCTAGTGTGTAACGTAGTAGTTGTAGTGCGTAACGTTTAGTCGTAACATGTGACCGCAAGTGTGTAACATAGTAGTTGCAATGCGTAATGTTTAGTCGTAACATGTGACCGCTAGTGTGTAACCTAGTAGCGCGTAACGTTTAGTCGCAACATGTGACCGCTAGTGTGTAACCTAGTAGTTGTAGTGCGTAATGTTTAGTCGTAACATGTGACCGCTAGTGTGTAACATAGTAGTTGTAGTGCGTAATGTTTAGTCGTAACATGTGACCGCTAGTGTGTAACATAGTAGTTGTAGTGCGTAACGTTTAGTCGTAACATGTGACCGCAAGTGTGTAACATAGTAGTTGTAATGCGTAACGTTTAGTCGTAACATGTGACCGCTAGTGTGTAACATAGTAGTTGTAGTGCGTAACGTTTAGTCGTAACATGTGACCGCTAGTGTGTAACATAGTAGTTGTAGTGCGTAACGTTTAGTCGTAACATGTGACCGCAAGTGTGTAACATAGTAGTTGTAATGCGTAACGTTTAGTCGTAACATGTGACCGCTAGTGTGTAACCTAGTAGTTGTAGTGCGTAACGTTTAGTCGTAACATGTGACCGCTAGTGTGTAACCTAGTAGTTGTAGTGCGTAACGTTTAGTCGTAACATGTGACCGCTAGTGTGTAACATAGTAGTTGTAGTGCGTAACGTTTAGTCGTAACATGTGACAGCTAGTGTGTAACATAGTAGTTGTAGTGCGTAATGTTTAGTCGTAACATGTGACCGCTAGTGTGTAACATAGTAGTTGTAGTGCGTAACGTTTAGTCGTAACATGTGACCGCAAGTGTGTAACATAGTAGTTGTAATGCGTAACGTTTAGTCGTAACATGTGACCGCTAGTGTGTAACCTAGTAGTTGTAGTGCGTAACGTTTAGTCGTAACATGTGACCGCTAGTGTGTAACCTAGTAGTTGTAGTGCGTAACGTTTAGTCGTAACATGTGACCGCTAGTGTGTAACATAGTAGTTGTAGTGCGTAACGTTTAGTCGTAACATGTGACAGCTAGTGTGTAACATAGTAGTTGTAGTGCGTAATGTTTAGTCGTAACATGTGACCGCTAGTGTGTAACCTAGCAGCGCGTAACGTTTAGTCGTAACATGTGACCGCTAGTGTGTAACATAGTAGTTGTAGTGCGTAACGTTTAGTCGTAACATGTGACCGCTAGTGTGTAACCTAGCAGCGCGTAACGTTTAGTCGTGTGTAAGGTAGTAGTATTAGTAGTATGTAACGTAGTAGTGTTGTTGTGTTTCAGGATCAGTGACTACATTAGTAGTATTAGTAGTGTTTAGTAAGTAGTATGTAACGTAGTAGTGTTGTTGTGTTTCAGGATCAGTGACTACATTAGTAGTATTAGTAGTATGTAACGTAGTAGTGTTGTTGTGTTTCAGGATCAGTGACTACATTAGTAGTATTAGTAGTGTGTAGTAAGTAGTATGTAACGTAGTAGTGTTGTTGTGTTTCAGGATCAGTGACTACATTAGTAGTATTAGTAGTGTGTAGTAAGTAGTATGTAACGTAGTAGTATTGTTGTGTTTCAGGATCAGTGACTACATTAGTAGTATTAGTAGTGTGTAGTAAGTAGTATGTAACGTAGTAGTATTGTTGTGTTTCAGGATCAGTGACTACATTAGTAGTATTAGTAGTGTGTAGTAAGTAGTATGTAACGTAGTAGTGTTGTTGTGTTTCAGGATCAGTGACTACATTAGTAGTATTAGTAGTGTGTAGTAAGTAGTATGTAACGTAGTAGTGTTGTTGTGTTTCAGGATCAGTGACTACATTAGTAGTATTAGTAGTGTGTAGTAAGTAGTATGTAACGTAGTAGTGTTGTTGTGTTTCAGGATCAGTGACTACATTAGTAGTATTAGTAGTGTGTAGTAAGTAGTATGTAACGTAGTAGTGTTGTTGTGTTTCAGGATCAGTGACTACATTAGTAGTATTAGTAGTGTGTAGTAAGTAGTATGTAACGTAGTAGTGTTGTTGTGTTTCAGGATCAGTGACTACATTAGTAGTATTAGTAGTGTGTAGTAAGTAGTATGTAACGTAGTAGTGTTGTTGTGTTTCAGGATCAGTGACTACATTAGTAGTATTAGTAGTGTGTAGTAAGTAGTATGTAACGTAGTAGTGTTGTTGTGTTTCAGGATCAGTGACTACATTAGTAGTATTAGTAGTGTGTAGTAAGTAGTATGTAACGTAGTAGTGTTGTTGTGTTTCAGGATCAGTGACTACATTAGTAGTATTAGTAGTGTGTAGTAAGTAGTATGTAACGTAGTAGTGTTGTTGTGTTTCAGGATCAGTGACTACATTAGTAGTATTAGTAGTGTGTAGTAAGTAGTATGTAACGTAGTAGTGTTGTTGTGTTTCAGGATCAGTGACTACATTAGTAGTATTAGTAGTGTGTAGTAAGTAGTATGTAACGTAGTAGTGTTGTTGTGTTTCAGGATCAGTGACTACATTAGTAGTATTAGTAGTGTGTAGTAAGTAGTATGTAACGTAGTAATATTGTTGTGTTTCAGGATCAGTGACTACATTAGTAGTATTAGTAGTGTGTAGTAAGTAGTATGTAACGTAGTAGTGTTGTTGTGTTTCAGGATCAGTGACTACATTAGTAGTATTAGTAGTATGTAACGTAGTAGTGTTGTTGTGTTTCAGGATCAGTGACTACATTAGTAGTATTAGTAGTGTGTAGTAAGTAGTATGTAACGTAGTAGTGTTGTTGTGTTTCAGGATCAGTGACTACATTAGTAGTATTAGTAGTGTGTAGTAAGTAGTATGTAACGTAGTAGTGTTGTTGTGTTTCAGGATCAGTGACTACATTAGTAGTATTAGTAGTGTGTAGTAAGTAGTATGTAACGTAGTAGTGTTGTTGTGTTTCAGGATCAGTGACTACATTAGTAGTATTAGTAGTGTGTAGTAAGTAGTATGTAACGTAGTAGTGTTGTTGTGTTTCAGGATCAGTGACTACATTAGTAGTATTAGTAGTGTGTAGTAAGTAGTATGTAACGTAGTAGTGTTGTTGTGTTTCAGGATCAGTGACTACATTAGTAGTATTAGTAGTATGTAACGTAGTAGTGTTGTTGTGTTTCAGGATCAGTGACTACATTAGTAGTATTAGTAGTGTGTAGTAAGTAGTATGTAACGTAGTAGTGTTGTTGTGTTTCAGGATCAGTGACTACATTAGTAGTATTAGTAGTGTGTAGTAAGTAGTATGTAACGTAGTAGTGTTGTTGTGTTTCAGGATCAGTGACTACATTAGTAGTATTAGTAGTGTGTAGTAAGTAGTATGTAACGTAGTAGTGTTGTTGTGTTTCAGGATCAGTGACTACATTAGTAGTATTAGTAGTGTGTAGTAAGTAGTATGTAACGTAGTAGTGTTGTTGTGTTTCAGGATCAGTGACTACATTAGTAGTATTAGTAGTGTGTAGTAAGTAGTATGTAACGTAGTAGTGTTGTTGTGTTTCAGGATCAGTGACTACATTAGTAGTATTAGTAGTGTGTAGTAAGTAGTATGTAACGTAGTAGTGTTGTTGTGTTTCAGGATCAGTGACTACATTAGTAGTATTAGTAGTGTGTAGTAAGTAGTATGTAACGTAGTAATATTGTTGTGTTTCAGGATCAGTGACTACATTAGTAGTATTAGTAGTGTGTAGTAAGTAGTATGTAACGTAGTAGTGTTGTTGTGTTTCAGGATCAGTGACTACATTAGTAGTATTAGTAGTATGTAACGTAGTAGTGTTGTTGTGTTTCAGGATCAGTGACTACATTAGTAGTATTAGTAGTGTGTAGTAAGTAGTATGTAACGTAGTAGTGTTGTTGTGTTTCAGGATCAGTGACTACATTAGTAGTATTAGTAGTGTGTAGTAAGTAGTATGTAACGTAGTAGTGTTGTTGTGTTTCAGGATCAGTGACTACATTAGTAGTATTAGTAGTGTGTAGTAAGTAGTATGTAACGTAGTAGTGTTGTTGTGTTTCAGGATCAGTGACTACATTAGTAGTATTAGTAGTGTGTAGTAAGTAGTATGTAACGTAGTAGTGTTGTTGTGTTTCAGGATCAGTGACTACATTAGTAGTATTAGTAGTGTGTAGTAAGTAGTATGTAACGTAGTAGTGTTGTTGTGTTTCAGGATCAGTGACTACATTAGTAGTATTAGTAGTGTGTAGTAAGTAGTATGTAACGTAGTAGTGTTGTTGTGTTTCAGGATCAGTGACTACATTAGTAGTATTAGTAGTGTGTAGTAAGTAGTATGTAACGTAGTAGTGTTGTTGTGTTTCAGGATCAGTGACTACATTAGTAGTATTAGTAGTGTGTAGTAAGTAGTATGTAACGTAGTAATATTGTTGTGTTTCAGGATCAGTGACTACATTAGTAGTATTAGTAGTGTGTAGTAAGTAGTATGTAACGTAGTAGTGTTGTTGTGTTTCAGGATCAGTGACTACATTAGTAGTATTAGTAGTATGTAACGTAGTAGTGTTGTTGTGTTTCAGGATCAGTGACTACATTAGTAGTATTAGTAGTGTGTAGTAAGTAGTATGTAACGTAGTAGTGTTGTTGTGTTTCAGGATCAGTGACTACATTAGTAGTATTAGTAGTGTGTAGTAAGTAGTATGTAACGTAGTAGTGTTGTTGTGTTTCAGGATCAGTGACTACATTAGTAGTATTAGTAGTGTGTAGTAAGTAGTATGTAACGTAGTAGTGTTGTTGTGTTTCAGGATCAGTGACTACATTAGTAGTATTAGTAGTGTGTAGTAAGTAGTATGTAACGTAGTAGTGTTGTTGTGTTTCAGGATCAGTGACTACATTAGTAGTATTAGTAGTGTGTAGTAAGTAGTATGTAACGTAGTAGTGTTGTTGTGTTTCAGGATCAGTGACTACATTAGTAGTATTAGTAGTGTGTAGTAAGTAGCAGAGGTGGGACCAAGTCATTGCTTTGCAAGTCACAAGTAAGTCTCAAGTCTTTGCCCTCAAGTCTCGAGTCAAGTCCCGAGTCAAGACAGGCAAGTCCCGAGTCAAGTCCAAAGTCAAGACTGGAAAGTCTCAAGTCAAGTCCCAAGTCCTGCATTTTGAGTTTCGAGTCCTTTCAAGTCCTTTTAACCACAGACTAATATATTTACACAGATTGTGTATGCTTTTAAAACGCTGTATTTATTTATTATAACAAGTGCATTTGAAATTGCAGGAACAAAAATAGTGCTGACATTGCACTTCATAATAGCACTATTAAACAGTAATTTTTGTTCCTTTACAGAACACATTTAAAAAAACAAGTGCAACTGTACTTATTTGTACAAAAGTGTTAACATTGTATTTCCATGGCATATTGCATTGTAACTAGTTCCACAGCAGTTTCTATTCTGTTCTTACCTTATCTCATACTGTATGTGTGTTGATGTGTGCGTACACATGAAAAACATTAATACATGAACATAACAATGAACAGAGTTGTACTTTTTAGATGTCAGGGCCCTATGCAATATGTACACATGTTCTTAATATAGTATACATTTTAACTGACCTTTATTTGACTATGTTTGTTTTTTTGTAGGTGGCTAAAATACATGGTGCTGCTGACCGCCGTCTAACGTTACGTTACTGTGTGTGATACATTGACTAACATAACGTTAAGTCTAGGTACCTCATGCAACCCTGTTAAAAAAAAATCGCATGACAAAAAGTATGAATAAGGTAGCGAACTGCAGTAGACGCAACAGATTGCCGTGTTTGCAATGACGTTATAACTATAGACATCTTATAAGTAGACGCATCATTGGCAATTTGGCCGCCATCTTGAAGTGGTGATGAGGAGTCGGCGAGCAGCCTAAACTGACAGTTGACAGGTAGAAAACAAAGATGCCGGGCTGGTGTTCAGCGTTTTCCTACTCAAATGAGCGGACTGTTGAAAATAGGAATCGGGGGATTACTTTTCACAAGTAAGATTTAACATTAACGTACTATTGGTTGTATTTTGTGAAAATAATATTACCACAGAGTTGAGAAGGAGCAAAGATCTTCAATATTTGTATGTGAAAATCACAAATAAATCTTCTGGGGGAGGATGACGCCCCTACAGGGGTTTGGTTTACAAACTTTCAGCCCCACCTAAAACAAAATTCACCATCCGCCACTGATTATGATGCATTCTCATTTTTGGCAAAGTATAAGACAATACTTTCTTAACAGTATAATTGTAACCAGGAATAAGTCTTCAAGTAACAATATTCAAATACTAACATTGTTGGGTAAGACAGAATTTGGTTTTATTCTGAATCCAGTGAAACAGATCGGTGGTTTTAGCTGATATAAAGACTGTAAGGTGTTTATATATGTTTAAGTATTTGGCAGGCGCTTTTATCCAAAGCGACATACATCAAAAATACATATATAACAATCAGTGTAAACATTATCATTTAAGGGAAGAATGTAATACAAAATATCAATACAAAGTGTCAAGACAGAATAAACTCTCTGCTGCTGCAGCAACAGAGATACAGTCTATAAGATATATAGATATCTAATGTATTCATACATTGTTTATGTAGGATATACGCATGTATATATAACCTAATCATATTGTTTCTTCAATTTAAAAATAGCTGACCATTTTTTCCCCCCTTCTCTGGGATTATATTCCCAGTTTTGATCTCGGACGTCTGGTCACTTATAGCGTATAAGAATATTATATTACTGTTAAGCAAACTATGAATAATAAAACATGTGTCCGTTATCATAGCTACACGTATGACAAAAAAGCACGTGGAAATCAGTGGTATTCAGTGAGGTAAGATGAATTAAATGCGCTGACAGTTCATTGCTCCTGCCAAATGAATTGCACTGAGTGGAGTGGATCACCACTCCAAGATGGCGGCCCCGCGTCTCGTCTGCGCCAGTAGGCAGTAGCGCTCCATGCTGAGTCTACTTATAAGATGTCTATGATTATAACGTTAGCAGTGAGTTTACAGCCTCACTCATTTAACTACACAGCAAATAAAAGTTAAGTTACTTAGCCAATAAACGTTAGCTTACATTCAAAACTTACCCTTCTTTGTGCAACTTCAAATGTCGAACGAAGTTGGAAGTTGTTGCGTCTCCGTCTGTAATATTCAAACTGCGTGATTTGCATACGGCAATTCGTTTTTTGTTGACCAAGTCGTAGTTTTTATACCCGAACGAAACCAACTTTGGCATAATTTTTTCTCACTAGCGCGTTGTTTGACAACTCGTCTCATTGGTTCTCCTGCAATTTGATTGGATGAATGCTGTGTGATGAAAACAACGTAGATCTAATTTGATTGGCTGTTGTACTGACAGCACACACGCTGACACGCAGCACACACGCTGATAGACACAGACGAAGGAAATGAAAAATACGGAGCGCTCCCAAATAACTTTTTAAGCTTTGGGTTTTGGGGAAAGTAGCAAGTCATGTCAAGTCAAAAGGCTCAAGTCCAAGTGAAGTCACAAGTCATTGATGTTAAAGTCTAAGTCGAGTTGCAAGTCTCTTTACATTTTGTCAAGTCGAGTCTAAAGTCATCAAATTCATGACTCGAGTCTGACTCGAGTCCAAGTCATGTGACTCGAGTCCACACCTATGGTAAGTAGTATGTAACGTAGTAGTGTTGTTGTGTTTCAGGATCAGTGACTACATTAGTAGTATTAGTAGTGTGTAGTAAGTAGTATGTAACGTAGTAGTGTTGTTGTGTTTCAGGATCAGTGACTACATTAGTAGTATTAGTAGTGTGTAGTAAGTAGTATGTAACGTAGTAGTGTTGTTGTGTTTCAGGATCAGTGACTACATTAGTAGTATTAGTAGTGTGTAGTAAGTAGTATGTAACGTAGTAGTGTTGTTGTGTTTCAGGATCAGTGACTACATTAGTAGTATTAGTAGTATGTAACGTAGTAGTGTTGTTGTGTTTCAGGATCAGTGACTACATGGATCTGACATCCGTGGACGTTGTAGGCAAACGTTGTTATCAGTTGGTTCATGCTGAAGATGTGGAAGGCATCAGACTTTGTCATGTCGACTGTAAGTATTATATCTCTATTACTCTCATTTCATATCATATCATATCTCATATATCATATCGTATCTCATACATCATATCTCATATATCATATTATTAAATATCATATCATATCTCATATATCATATATCATATCATATCTCATTTCACATCATATCTCATACCATATCTCATAGCATATCTCATCTCATATCATATCTCATTTCACATCATATCTCATATCATATCTCATTTATCATATCATATCGTATCTCATACATCATATCTCATATATCATATAATTAAATGTCATATCATATCTCATATATCATATCATATCTCATTTCACATCATATCTCATAGCATATCTCATCTCATATCATATCTCATTTCACATCATATCTCATACATCATATCATATCTCATTTATCATATCATATCTCATAATTTCATATCATATCTCATATCTCATATATCGTATATCATACCATATCTCATTTCATATCATATCTCATATATCATATCATATTTCATTTCACATCATATCTCATTTCACATCATATCTCATATCATATCTCATTTATCATATCATATCTAATTTATCATATCATATCTCATAATTTCATATCATATCTCATATCATATCTTATTTATCATATCATATCTCATTTATCATATCATATCTCATAATTTCATATCATATCTCATATATCGTATATCATACCATATCTCATTTCATATCATATCTCATATCTCATATATCGTATATCATACCATATCTCATTTCATATCATATCTCATATATCATATATCATACCATATCTCATTTCATATCATATCTCATATATCATATCATATTTCATTTCACATCATATCTCATATCATAAACCTCAGTTTTAATATCTCAATGTATATGTTATTTTAGATTATATCTTATTTTTTTATCATAACACCTCACGTCATACTACATCTTAGATCATGTCATACCGTCTCATATCATACCATCATTTTATATCATCTCATTTCACATCATAACATCTCATGTAATATCATATTACCCTCTCATATCAAATCCTATCTCATGTCATACTTATTGTCATATCATAACATCTAATCGTATATCATATCTGATATCTCATTTCATATCATACCTCATTTGTGTTATCTCATTTCATATCTAATTGTTATCATAACTCATTTCACATATCTCATGTTATATCGTGTCTCATTTTATACTATGTCTCATTTGATCTCATGTCTCATTTTATATCATACCTCATTCAATATCATATCTCGTTTTATATCATGCCATCTCATTTCATTGTATACCTTGAATCGTGTCACGCCATCTCATATCATATCTCATATCATACCGTATAATATTTCATACCATCTTATTTCATATCATATATCTCATTTTGTATCATATCTGATTTTGGATCACATCTCATTTCATACCATACCTCATTTTTAATAATATCTCAATTCATATCTCATTTAATATCATATCTCATATCATACCATCTCATTTCCTCTCATATCATACATCTAATTTCATATCATTTCATACCATACCTCACTCGATATCATATCTCATGATATCCCATTTCATATCTCATTTTAGATCATGTCTCATTCCATTTCATACCTCATTTCATATATCTCATATAATACCTAATATCGTATCATTCCATTTAGTTAAATATCATATCTGTTTTAGATCATATCTAATTTCATATCAGACCTAATTTCATATCATAGCTCATATGATAGCTCATTTCATATCTCATTTTGCATCATACCATCTCATTTCATATCATATCTCATTTAAGATCATATCTTTTTACATATCATATATCATGCCATGTCATACCTCAGTTCATATCATATCATGCCATCTCATTTCATATCATATCTGATTTAGATCATATCATCATTTTCAAATCATATCTCATTTCATCATACCTCTTTTCATACCATATGTCATTTTAGATCATATATCTCATTCCATTTCATACCTCATTTCATACATCCCATATCATACCTCATATCATATCATACAATTTCATGTAATATCATATCTAATTTAGATCATATATCTTTTCATATCATGCGTAATTTCATGTCATATCTCATTCCATACCATACCTCATTTCATATCATATCATATGCCTCATATCATACCATCTCATTTCATATCATATCTGATTTAGATCATATCATTATTTCAAATCATATCTCATTTCATCATACCTCTTTTCATACCATATCTCATTTTAGATCATATCTAATTCCATTTCATACCTCATATCGTATCATACAATTTAATTTAATATCATATCTGTTTGGATCATATCTCATTTCGTATCATACGTAATTTCATTTCATATATCATTCCATATCATACCTCATTTCATATTGTATCATGCCTCATATCACACCATCTCATTTCATATCATATCTGATTTAGATCATATCTTATTTCAAATCATATCTCATTCCATTTCATACCTCTTTTCATACATCCCATATCATACCTCATATTATATCATACCATTTAATTTTATATCATATCTGTTTTATATCATACAGTATCTCATTTCATATCATATGTAATTTCATATTATATTTCATTCCATATCATACCTCATTTCATATCATATCATATGCCTCATATCATACCATCTCATTTCATATCATATCTGATTTAGATCCTATCATTATTTCAAATCATATCTCATTTCATCATACCTCTTTTCATACCATATCTCATTTTAGATCATATCTCATTCCATTTCATACCTCATATCGTATCATACAATTTAATTTAATATCATATCTGTTTAGATCATATCTCATTTTGTATCATACGTAATTTCATTTCATATATCATTCCATATCATACCTCATTTCATATTATATCATGCCTCATATCACACCATCTCATTTCATATCATATCTGATTTAGATCATATCTTATTTAAAATCATATCTCATTTCATATCATACCTCATTCCATACCATATCTCATTTTAGATCATATCTCATTTTAGATAATATCTCATTCCATATCATACCTCATTTCATATTATATCATGCCTCATATCACACCATCTCATTTCATATCATATCTGATTTAGATCATATCTTATTTAAAATCATATCTCATTTCATCATACCTCATTTCATATCATATCTCATTTTCGATCATATCTAAAGTTAGATCATATCTCATTCCCTTTCATGCCTCATTTCTTATCATGAGGTATAATACAGATATCTGTTTTAGATCATATCTCATTTCATATCATACGTAATTTCATATAATATCTCATTCCATATCATACCTCATTTCATAGCATATCGTATGGTTTGTATCATACAATCTCATATCATATCTGATTTAGATCATATCTTATTTCAAATCATATCTCATTTCACATCGTACCTCATTTCATACCATATCTCATTTTAGATCATATCTCATTCCATTTCATACCTCATTTCATATATCCCATATCATACCTCATATCATGCAATTTCATTTAATATGATATCTGTTTTAGATCATATCTCATTCCATATCATACCTCATTTCATAGCATATCGTATGGTTTGTATCATACAATCTCATATCATATCTAATTTAGATCATATCTTATTTCAAATCATATCTCATTTCATATCGTACCTCATTTCATACCGTATCTCATTTTAGATCATATCTCATTTTAGATCATATCTAATTTTAGATCATATCTCATTCCATTTCATACCTCATTTCATATATCCCATATCATACCTCATATCATACCATTTCATTTCATATCATATCTGATTTATATCATATCTTATTTCAAATCATATCTCATTCCATATCATACCTCATTTCATGCCTCATGTCATCTCATTTCATATCATATCTGATTTAGATCATATCTCATTTCATATAATCCCTAACTTTTAATGACATCTCAATTCATATCTCATTTTATATCATGTCTCATTGGATCTCATGTCTTATTTCATAGCATACCTCATTCCATAGCATATCTCATTGTACATCATACCTCATGATATCTCATTTCATATCTTATCTCATTTTAGATCGTATCTCATTTTAAATCATATATCATTCCATTTCATACCTCCTTTCTTGTATCTCATGTCATACCTCATATCATAGCATACCATTTCGTTTAATATCATATCTATTTTAGATCATATATCATTTCATATGATATCTCATATGATATCTCATTTCATATGATATCTCATTTTACATCATACCATCTCATGTCATATCATATCATATGTCACCTTTGACCCTTGTCACCTGGACAACACTCGTTTGGCCTTTTCACAATAAAAGCATTGAAGAATGGTCGGGTAGAATGAGAGAGAGGGGGGGGGGGGAGAGAGAGAGAGGGGGGGGAGAGAGAGAGAGAGAGAGGAGGGGAGAGAGAGAGAGAGAGAAGCCTGCAGGCATTTAGACCGGACACACACACACACACGCACGCACGCACGCACACACACACACACACACGCACGCACGCACACACACA
This sequence comes from Entelurus aequoreus, assembly GCF_033978785.1. NCBI lineage: Eukaryota > Metazoa > Chordata > Actinopteri > Syngnathiformes > Syngnathidae > Entelurus > Entelurus aequoreus. Next base: position 43,449,781 of record NC_084753.1, on the reverse strand, counting down.
CACACACACACACACACACACACGCACACACACACACACACGCACACACACACACACACACACGCACACACGCACACACGCACACACACGCACACACGCACACACACACACACACACACACACACGCACACACGCACACGCACGTCGCAGAGCTCCCTGACCATGACTTCCTGCCGAGTGGCAGACAGGTGTGTAGGAGGCGGGACAGGAAGTGATGAGCCTGAGAAGAGTACAGGGGTCAAAGGTGGGAGAGTGGCAGACAGGTGGGACAGGAAGTGGGACAGGAAGTGGTCAACATGGCACTAAAGAGAGGACGGCGAGGCTTTGATGTGATGATGCCTCAGGCATCTTCTCTCTCTCTCTCTCTCCCTCTCTCTCTCCCTCTCTCTCTCTCTCCTCTCTCTCTCTCTCTCTCTCTCTCTCTCTCCCTCTCTCTCTCTCTCTCTCTCTCTCTCTCTCTCTCTCTCTCTCTCTCTCTCTCTCTCTCTCTCTCGACGGCCTTCATTAGTCACCATCATGCCTGCAGCCTGCTGATGGACAACACACACACACACACACACAAATACACACACACGCACACAAACACACACACGCACACACACACACACAAACACACACACACACAAATACACACACACGCACACAAACACACACACACACGCACAAACACACGCACACAAAAACACACACACACACAAATACACACACACGCACACACACACACGCACACACACGCACACACACACACACACACACAAACACACACACACCCACCCACAAACACACACACACACACACACAAATACACACACACGCACACAAACACACACCCACACACACACACACACACACACAAACAAACTTACCCACACACACAAACAATACACACCCGCACCCACACATGCACACAAATACTCACCCGCACTCACACAAACACACGCACACACTCACACACACAAACACACACACACCCACACATACACACAAACACACACACAAACACACACACACAAAAACACACACGCACACCCACACACAAACACACACACATACACACAAACACACACACACACAAACACAAACATACACACACAGACACACACACACTCACAAACACCCTTACCCACACACACAAACACACATGAACACACACCCGCACCCACACAAACACACCCGCACCCACACGTGCACACACACACACACACAAACACACACACACCCGCACCCACACACACACACACACACACACACTCACACACACACAAACACCCACCCACCCGCACCCACACACACACACACACACACACACACACACACACACACACACACAAACACACATACACCCGCACCCACAAATTCACACAAACACATCCCTGCACATACACACAAACACACACACAAACACACACACACACCACACACAAACACACACACACCCACACACAAACACACACACACATTCACACACAAACACACACCCACACACAAACACACAGAAACACGCACAAACACACACACACAAACATACACACACAAACACACACAAACACAAACACACATAAACACACACACAAACACACATAAACACACACACAAACACACACATACACAAACACACACAAACAAACACACACAAACACACACAAACACACACACACAAACACACCCACACACAAACACACACGCACACACACACAAACACACACACAGACACACACACACACAGACACACACACACAAACACACACACACACAAACACACACACAGACACACACACACAAACACACACACACACAAACACATGCACACACACACAAACACACACACACACAAACACACACACACACACAAACACACACACACAAACACAAACACATAAACACACACAAACACACACACACACAAACACTCAGAAAAACACAAACACACACACACACAAACATCACCCGCGAGTGAAGTGGTTTTCGGCGTAGAAACAAAACAAGGTTATGTCATTGAAGCTTATTTCCCGCCCTCGCCGTCTCTACTGAGCGCGTGCGAGCGTTCAACAATTCTATTACCTTCTAATAGCGTTTAATTAGCGGCCGGGCTTTTCTATAAATCAACCTCTTTGTGTCTTCACGGCCCGGCCATTAAACCTTCCCGCTCTCTGATTAATGCCACTACATATTGCCCCGGATAACCATTTAGTGCTTCATTTGGTTACCTTTATTGCCAGCGTGCCTTCAGCCAGCGCAGGGGGGGGGGGGGGCGCAGTCACAGCGCCATCCGGTGGAGGAAGCTATGTCACATGGTGCCTTCTAACCAGGAAGTGGCGCCGACTAACCGTGTGTGTTTGTGTCAGTGATGAACAAGGGTCAGTGTGTGACCAAGTACTACCGTTGGATCCAGAGGAACACCGGCTACATCTGGATCCAGTCCAGCGCCACCATCGCCATCAACGCCAAGAACGCCAACGAGAAGAACGTGGTGTGGGTCAACTACGTGCTGAGGTCACATGACGAGAGATGTTTGTTAGTCGGAGTACTAAGTATGGAGTGTCAAAAGGTGACAGTGGCGTTTGCGTCTTGCAGTAACCACGAAGACAAGGACACGCCGCTCGACATCAGCCAGCTGCCGAACCTTCCGGAGAAGGCCCCGGAGTCCTCTGAGTCTTCCGATTCTGACTGCGAGTACAAGGACAACTCCGGTAAGTCGGCGACAAACAGGAGGTGACTTCCTGATCGTGGTAGCCCCGGTGATCTTACCCTTTGTCTCGCCAGACGACGAGAAGTTGGAGGGGAAGCTCGGCCAATCGGAGCGCAGCGAGGACCCGGAGGCGGAGAGCCGGTGCCGGCAGCGGCACTCCGGCCAATCGCAGTGCTCGCCCGAGCAGGAAGTGAAGCGTCAGGAGGAGAGAGACACGTCCAGCAACCCCGGGAGTCCGGATAGCGACGACAGTCCGGAGCCTTCCGAGGCTGAGGCGGGGGAGCCGGAGGAGCATGCAGGGGGCGGTGCCAAGCTGGCGACTTTGAGTGGCTTGGGCAGGCTTCAAATCAAAGTGGAACATTACGGCGAGGCGGAGGACCCTCGTCGCTCGCAGTCGTCGTCCTCGGAGGAGGAAGAGGAGAATGACCATGAGGTGGAGGAAGACGGCGCCACGAACACCGTCCTCAAGCGCAGGAAACGGAGGAAAGTTCAGAAGTGGGACCGAACGCGGATCAGGAAGTTGCGCCTCTCCTCGGCTACGCCCAGCCCCGTCACCGTGGGTGATGGCACGCCGCTGGTCGACCCCTCCCACCTGCTCTCCGCCGAGACACCGGGCGGCGGCGCCGCGTCCTCGGTGTTGAAGATCAAGACGGAAATGTCAGAGCCCATCAACTTTGACAACGACAGCAGCATCTGGAATTTCCCGCCCAACAGGGAGATCTCCAGGAACGAATCCCCGTACAGCATGACCGCCAAGCCCGCCCCCTCGGGACCACACAAGACCTTCCCCTCGCCACCAGGGGAGGCCCTCCAGGTCCCCGATGCCGTCCTGACGCCTCCGGGCGCCGAAGGCGGGGCAGGGGGAGGAGCGAGGAAGCCTCCTTACAACGGAAGCGCCGCCCCGTCCTCAGTATCCAGCCTGGCTCCGCCCTCTAGCGCGTCCTCAGCCGACCCCCTGTCGCCGCCGCTGTCGGCGTCCCCTCGGGAAAAGCAGCAAGCCACGCCCACATCCTCCTCCTCCTCGTCCTCGCTGCTCTACTCGGGCGACGTGGAGGCTCTGCAGCGTTTGCAGGCCGGGAACGTGGTCCTTCCGCTGGTGCACCGCGTCGCCGCCTCGCTGGCGTCCACCGGCAGCACGCCGCCGCGCGTCTACACCACGGGGACCATCCGCTACGCGCCGGCCGACGTCACGTTGGCCATGGCGCCGGGGAACCTCCTTCCCAACGCCTCCTTCGTGGACAGTCCAAGCTTCGGCCTGGACCCCAAGACCCCCATGGAGATGCTCTACCACCACGTCCACAGGCTCAACATGTCCGCCGCCGCCGCCGCCGCCGGGCCCTTCGCCGGCTCCCCGGGCGCCACGGCGGGCCCCGGCGCCCTGTCGGCGCAGATGCCCGCCTCCGCCAACGTCTTCACCGCGGCCGAAGGACTCTTCTCCACGCTGCCGTTCCCCGTCTACAGCAACGGCATCCACGCTGCGCAGGGCGGCGCCGAGAGGAAGGAGGACTAACGCGAGCGCCGTGAGACCGCCTTACTGTGCTTTCGGACTCCACTGTGAGGGTCGGCGAAATGTTCTGTAGCACTTTCAACTTTTTCTAACCTCGCCGCCGGTTTACGTGACGACTCCCAGGAGGATCTCGGGAAAACGACTCACGCGAATGTGGAACTTCTCCATCGCCACCGTCCCGACGTCCACCTTGGTAGTTTACGCGGCGACACTCGTGGTGCTAACGAGCTAGCGTGGCTAATTGAATGTCAAAAGACTCTCTCGGTCTTCTTCCTGCTTCTTGAGCCGCCACCTTGGGAGGAAGACGATCCGCCCTCTTCCATCGCATCCGCCGGGACCAGAGACCCCGACCGACCGACCGACCGAGGCGGCCGTCCTCGTTGCCAAAAAAAAACAAAAACGAAGGAGAAAAAAAAAAAAGTGTGCACTGTGAATCCGCCTCATTTGTATTTTTTGACGAAACAATCAATTTGGTGTCGCTCATGGCCACTTCCTGTCTGTGTTTTTATGACGTCGTTACCGTCGCTACGTGTCCCGTGTCTTCTCTGTGCTCTGTGTGGGCGGAGGCGGGGCCTGGTGGGCGGGACCTGTGAGACTGGACCTCCAAACTGCGCCGCTGCCGGCCCAGCCGCCGCCGCCGCTCCCCGCCGTCGTCGTGAAGCAGTTGAGGTTTGTCGTGCAGGAAGTACCCGGAAAAAAAAAAAAAGAGAACATTTGTGGAGTCCAACTTTCTTCTTCTTCTTCTTCTTCTTCTTCTTCTTCTTCTTCTTGGGTTTCTGCTTTGCTTTTGTCGTGTTGCTAACTCCCCGCGTGTGCATTGGGTGTATTTCGCTGGTTCCCGCCAAAATAAAAGCCAGCTTTCTAAAGAAACGAAAAGAACAAAAAAACATTTCGCACTATAAATCTATTTTTGTAAAAGTGTGGTTAGCTTCTGTTGGACCCTTTTCAAAATAAAAGACAGGACCTAATTTTCTTCTCAGTCGCAACAAATCACCGCTGGATTCCGATCCTCGGGGGGGGGGGGCGATTCGATTCAAAGTCGATTCAAAGCGATTCTTGCAACATTTTATGTAGAAGAGTTGGGCATCCTGAAGACTGGATTCGATTCCAGATCTCGGGCTGTCGATTCAATTCCGAATTTATTCTCAGCTCGACACGATTCTTGATTTAAACCGATTCCGAATTGATTCCGGTGAATAAGAATCGCGATTCAGATGTGAATCGATTTTTTTGAGGGTTTGAATCTTTGGATATCTAACGATTCGATCCGATTCACGTGGTGACGATTTGATTCCGACTCGATTCTCAATTCAAACCGATTATATATATATATATATATATGTAAATGTTTGTTGTTGTTGTTTATATAAAAAATTTTGTTTTTGTTTTATTTTTGTTTGTTTTTTTCATAGATTTTTGAAATTTATGAAACGATTTCAAAACGATTTAAAATCGTGATCAATATGAAAAATTGTTTTCTTTTTTTTTAAATCGATTTTGGGAAACCATGAATCGATTTAGAATCGGGGTGAAAACAAATCGTGATTCAGATGTGAATCGAATTTTTTTTAGGGTTTGAATCTTCGGATATCTAACGTGTCGATCCGTTTCCGATTCACAGGATGATGATTCGATTCCGATTTGATTCTCGATTCAAACCGATTATTTATATATATATATATATATATATATATATATATATATATATATATATATATATATATATATATATATATATATATATATATATATATATATATATATATATATATATATATATATATATATAAATATATATATATATGTATAAATGTTTATTGTTTTTTTTAAATATTTGTTTTTGTTTGTTTGTTTTATTTTTGTTTGTTTTTTTCATTGATTTTTGTAATTGATTAAACGATTTAAAATCGTGATCAATATGAAAAATTGTTTTCTTGTTTTTTAAATCAAATTTTGAAAATCATGAATCAATTTAAAATCGGGGTGAATAAGAATCGATTTTTTTGAGGCTTTGAATCTTTGGATATCTAACGATTCGATCTGATTCTGATTCACAGGGTGATGAATTGATTCCGACTCGATTCTCGATTCAAACCGAATATATTCATATATATATATATATATATATATATATATATATATATATATATATATATATATATATATATATATATATATATATATATATATATATATATATATATATATATATATATATATAAATGTTTGTTGTTTTTTAAAAATATTTTA
>NC_084753.1:43423335-43438335 GCF_033978785.1 Entelurus aequoreus | reverse complement strand
CTTTTTTCTTTCTTCCACACTTGACTTGGTTGAACCGTAAAAATGCTGCAAACTGAACGTGTACAAAAGTCATTTTTATAACGGGTGTTCTTTTCTAGCTTGACTAAGTTGCCATCGCGTCGCTACGAGACGCTAGCTAGCTGTTTTGTTTGGTTTCTGTAACATCTTCCAGCTGCCATGTTCATAATAAAACTATTCTCTTCACTTTTTCACTATTGCACCTTTTTGCTTCTGTTAGACATTTAAAAAGTCGGAAAAAAGTTTGTCTTTTTTAGCTAAAAAATGTCAATTTCTCTCGTTCCTCGTTGTGAGTAAACGTACAAAGTGTGTGTATGCTAGCACAAGTAAGGGAAACAAATAGTAACTACAATACGCAATTTCCAGGAGAAAGTGTGTGAAAGTAGCATGCTAACAGTAAGAATGTAGCTAAATCAAAATTAGCTAAAAAAAAAAAAAATGTTTAAAAAGCTAGCATGCTAAACTATATAAAGTAGCAAGTTATAAGACTCTGAGGTGTACAACGGCAAAATTGGCAAAAAAAAAAAAGTTAGCATGATAATATTAGCCTGTTAGCATGTGCCGCGTACCAGGTTTTATTTGACTTTGAGATGTTTCAAAATTGGGCCAAAAAGCTAGCATGGTAGTGTAACAGTTTGTCAGGTTCAAACACTGATGACATCTAATAATCAGACGAGAAGCAAGGAATCGTGCAGAGACAGAGTTCAATTTAGCTCATGAGGAGACACGTGTTTTGGACTGTATTCTAGTTACAGATCCAAACTACGTTCTAAAAGTCCAGCCCGTGCGCCTCCTCTATTTATTTGGAAGGGCCCTATTACATCCCTGAAAGCTGTCGCCGAGGGAAGGGGGTCATCTCCACAACTCCAGTTAGACACAATATGAGATTATAGAATAAATGAAAATGAGTTGACGCAGTTTATATCGCCTTGTCTCTGCTCTGTCTGCGTCACGGCGGTGTTCGGCCTTGGCCGTCAACAGGCCGAGTCTGGACACGACACCGATGAAGACAGCTGGCAATCTCTTGGATTGGATTGACATTTTAAATTTCCCGGGGAACTTCCGGTTCAAAACGCCTTTGGAGGATGACGTATGCGCGTGACGTCGCGAGGTCCACGGAAGTGTTTGGACCCTATTGGACACAATACCCAGAGCTCGGTTTTCTTCGACAAAATTCCACAGTATTCTGGACATCCGTGTTGGTGAATCTTTTGCAATTTGTTTAATGAACAATGGAGGCTGCAAAGAAGAACGTTGTTGGTGGGATCGGTGTATTAGCGGCTGGCTGTAGCAACACAACAAGGAGGACTTTGTTGGATAGCAGAGCTAGCGCCGGCGACCTCACCTTGACTTCCTACGTCTCCGGGCCGCCGACCGCATCGTCGATCGCTGGAACGCAGGTGAGCACGGGTGTTGATGAGCAGATGAGGGCTGGCTGGCGTAGGTGGAGCGCTAATGTTTTTATCATAGCCCTGACGAGGTCCCGTTGTTAAGTTAGCGTCGTTAGCAACAGCATTGCTAGGCTTGGACAGGCGTCGAATACACATTAACCGTGTATTTACATGTCCAGTGTTTGGTTCGGTGTCTCCTGATAGTAGTATTGTTGATCTTCTGTCTATCCTTCCAGTCAGGTATTTGTTTATTTTGTTTCTATCTGCATTTGAGACAGATGCTATCACGTTAGCTCATGCTAAAGAGCTTCGTCGATGTATTGTCGTGGAGATAAAAGTCACTTTGAATGTCCATTTCGCCTTCTCGACTCTCATTTTCAAGAGGATATAGTATCCCAGGTGGTTTCAAATACAAATCCGTGATCCACAATATAAAAAGGAGAGAGTGTGGATTCCAATGAGCCAGCTTGTACCTAAGTTACGGTCAGAGCGAAAAAATATATCTCTTGAACTGCATTCTAGTCCGTCAATCTAACGTTCCTCATCCACAAATCTTTCATCCTCGCTCAAATTAATGGGGTAATCGTCGCTTTCTCGCTCCGAATATCTCTCGCTCCATTGTGAACAACGGGGAATTGTGAGCAGCACTACCGCTTGTGACGTCACGCTACTTCCTGTAGGGGCAAGGTTTTTTTTATCAGCGAGCAAAAGTTGTGAACCTTATCGTCGATTTTCTCTACTAAATCCTTTCAGCAAAAATATGGCAATATCGCGAAATGATCAAGTATGACACATAGAATGGATCTGCTATTCCCGTTTAAATAAAAAAAATTCATTTCAGTAGGCCTTTAAGCATAAAGTTATGATGTTAATATATACATCATTACTGTAACATTTCCCTCCTGTTTATCAAATAACTTCCCCAGAATCATCTTATTCCCAATAAATTCTTCTTGCAATTTTCAGTTCTTTAGGGCCAAGTTATGTTTACACTCAGAGTTCAATGTCATCATATTTTTATATTTTTTCTATACAAATACCGTAATTTCCGGACTATAAGCCGCACCAGCTAAATTTAGGGGAAAATACAGATTGCTCCATATATAAGCCGCACCCGACTATGAGCCGCAGGGTTTAGATGTGTAATTAGCGTAGTATATAGGGGTTCCTGCTACCACGGAGGGGATTGTCGGGACAGAGATGACTGTTTGGGAACGCAAAGCGTCCCATTTATTAACAATAAATCTTTCAATCATTCAATCAAACTTTCACATCTTTGACATGGCGAACAGCATTCGTGCAGAGTACAAATAATACAACGGTGCAAAGTAATACAAAGTGCTCGCCTGTACGTTATCAAAATAACTAGCCTACCGGTATATGAAAAGTCAGTCTTTAATCATTGTGTCATCGTCTTCCTCCTGCGTACTAAAACCACCGAAATCCTCTTCGTCGGTGTCGGAGAAGAACAGGCCGTAAATAAGTCGCACCCTTGTATAAGCCGCAGGGACCAGAACGAGGGGGAAAAGTAGCGGCTTATAGTCCGGAAATTACGGTAGTCACCAGGGTCTGGAAACAGATCAGAACACCGTCCAGGTAGGTATCCTCGTCATCAGATTCATCTTTCTTGTCGTCCACCAGAAGGTGCATCTGAACAGTTCTATCATCTGCTGGGCTAATCGCTGTGGTAATCAGACGGTTAAGCAGAGAACGCAGACAGGGAATACAACAACATCCACACGACGTCAGTATTGCTGCAAACACAGCCAGAGATACTAGAACTGATGATACCAAGGACTTGTATTTGCCGAACACATCCAACCATCCATCCCACGTAGGTGAGTGCTCTTTCATTTTACCGTTAAAGGTGCGAAGGCCGTCCAGTGCTCTGGTCAGGCTATCTTCTGCACCAGTGTAGTTTGGTATGAAGTACAACACTGTTCACCCAATATTGCGCACACATCTCCTTTTTCCGCTAACAACATGTCTGGGCGTCATACGGTTTTGAAAGGCCACAAGGGAGGTGGCGGCGAGTTGATCAGCGACGGCTTCAAGTCCAATTTCCTAATCTCTGTACGTTGTCGTGGACGTAGTTTATTCTGTCAACATTCTTGTTAATCGTACACCACCAGCAGACGGATGATTCGAATCCAGCTGCAATTTGATTTACCGATTTGTACTCGTCAGGTACACCTCTGGGGACACCTATTGTATCGATATAAGTTGGCTCTCCAACACTTTGCCAGTTTACACCGCGTGTAGTTCTTTTCCAATGTTCGGGTATCAAACTGTTACACATAGTAAAATCAGTTTGAACATGAAATATGTTGTCTTTGTAGCATATTCAACTGAATATGGCTTGAAAATGATTTGCAAATCATTGTATTCCGTTTATATTTACATCTAACACCATTTCCCAACTCCTAGGGAAACGGGGTTTGTAGTATAGGGGTTCACTCTGGGTTGTTCGGTGTTGCGCATGGTTTGATTTATGCACGCAATCACCGGGAATTATGGGTCTAGTCCACTTGACCATGCCCGTAATTGGAAACCCCAGCAGGATGTGTTGAACAATGTGGCATTGGGTGGTCTATGTTGTCCATCAGGGAGTGATATGGTTAACACCAGACTTGGGCCTTGATGTTTCAGATTTATTTGACTTTTAAAGAATTTAGCTATTGGATAGCCTGTGAGGTACCACCAGTAATTAGGCCGGTCTGTTCCCGTGGTGGGGAATCCTTTTAAAGGCCTACTGAAAGCCACTACTAGCGACCACGCAGTCTGATAGTTTATATATCAATGATGACATCTTAACATTGCAACACATGCCAATACGGCCGGGTTAACTTAGAAAGTGACATTTTAAATTTGCCGCCAAACTTCCGGTTCGAAACGCCTCTGAGGATGACGTATGCGCGTGACGGGTATGGCTTCCACATTGAAGCCAATACGAAATAGCTGTTTTCATCTCATTCTGGGTGTATTCTGGACGTCTGTGTTGGTGAATCTGTTGCAATTATGTTCATTGCATTATGGAGAAAGAAGCTGAGCAAGCAAAGAAGAAAGTTGTCGGTGCAAAGCGGACGTATTTTGCGAAGGAAGTCAGCAGCAACACAACACAGCCGGCGGTGTTTCATTGTTTACATTCCCGAAAGATGCAGTCAAGATGGAAGAACTCGGACAACAGAGACTCTAACCAGGAGGACTTTTGACTTGGATACACAGACGCCTGTAGAGAACTGGGACAACACAGACTCTTACCAGGATTCCTTTGATTTGGATGACAAAGACGCAGACGTGCTACCATGAGTATGCAGCTTTGGCTTCCAAACATTTGATCGCTTGCCCGTATGTGCGCGTCACGTACGTTACTTTGTTTGAATACATAAGCTTTATGAACCTTGGGTTAGGTGAACGGTCTTTTGGGCTGAGTGATTGTGTGTGTTGATCAGGTGTTTGAATTGGATTGGCGTGTTCTATGGAGCTAGGAGCTAGCAGAGGAGCTAGGAGCTAGCATAACAAACACGCAGGTGTTTTTATGCAGGATTAATTTGTGGCATATTAAATATAAGCCTGGTTGTGTTGTGGCTAATAGAGTATATATATGTCTTGTGTTTATTTACTGTTGTAGTCATTCCCAGCTGAATATCAGGTCACCCCCGCCTCTCCTATCTGAATCGCATCCACTCCCCACTAGTCCTTCACTCTCACTTTCCTCATCCACAAATCTTTCATCCTCGCTCAAATTAATGGGGAAATTGTCGCTTTCTCGGTCCGAATCTCTCTCACTTCATGCGGCCATCATTGTAAACTTTAAGTTTCTTCCAGGAAGTAGTGTTGTAGAGGTGGTATTGGGAGCTACCGTAAACATCAGGGATTCATTGTAGGCCCACGAGACTATCCATGGGACTCGGGTTGTTATATTTGGACCTGGGTTTTAGGATCAGATCTATCGAACAGACGGCGTAGTCCGTTGTTCTTGCCTTAGCATTTCCCGTTTGTCGTTTAACGCGGCTCTACTTGTAATGTCCATGTCCATTTTGACTCAATCTATACTTTGTGTCCATGGACGTTTTCTTTCCTCCGTACATTTCTTTAGTCTGTTTTTAATTGTTACATGTTTCCTTTCCACTAGTCCCGCGCTTTGTGGATGATAAGCACAGTGGTTTTGGAGATCAATGTGGAATAGTGATCCTATATGCATGTTTACGTTAGCATGCTGGCATGCTAACATTGACGTGCTAGCTGTTTAAGCTAATTTTGCAGCCGTTTACCCGAGAGACATGTAACTTGGTATGTTACACTTGTTAACCGTTAGCGTGCTAAATTTAGCATGCTAAGTTGAGCTCATAGGACTAGATAGTACAATCCCTCAGATTAATCAGCAGTTAGTGTTGAGTGGGGGGTGGGGGGGTTAGGGGCAAAAGCTTCACTGGGGTCTTCAGGTGGGCACCCTCTTTCATTGGTGTTTCATTGATAGGCCCACGACACCTCCAGAGGGCTCAACGGCGACATCTGGCGTCCCAGGTGTGCCCCCCTCTGCCTTTACCCCTAGATGTCATTTAGCAGCCCAGTTTGTGTCCTTTCTCTTGAACCATATCCATCTGCTACTTATAGTGCTAACTTTTTAGCTAAATTTACCTTGTTTTCTCTAATTCCGCAGCTAGCTGCTAACTGGATGCATGTTTACGTTAGTATTGTTAGCATGCTAACATCAAAGTGCTTGCTTTTTGAGATCATTTTGCAACTGTTTACCTTACAGTCATATAACTTGGTATGTGACACTTGTTAACTGCTAGCATGCTTATGTTAGCATGCTAACCTTAAAGTGCTAACTTTTTTTTTTAGCTATTTGTACTATTATTTGCTGTAATTCCCTCCCTCACACCTTAAGAGTCACGTCACTTGGTATGTGACACGTGCTAACTATTATTATGGTCACGTTAGCTTGCTAACATGCTAACATTAGCATGTTAACTTTTTGAGCTACTTTTGCTACCGTTTACCCCAGAGTCATGTTACTTGGTATACGTTTATGGATGTATGTTATATTGTCTTTTTTATTCCAGCCAGTTAATCCATTTTGGGGGGAGTTGAGGGGATCATTGAATTATGATGCGTTCAAGAGTCTTCCGGCCTGAGGGAAGAAGCTGTTACAGAACCTGGAGGTTCTGCTTCGGAGGCTGCGGAACCTCTTTCTAGAGTCCAGCAGTGAAAACAGTCCTTGGTGGGGGGTGGGAGGAGTCTTTACAGATTTTCTGAGCCCTGGTCAGGCAGCGGCTTTTTGCCATCTCCTGGATAGGAGGAAGAGGAGTCCTGATGATCTTTTCCGCCGTCCTCACCACTCTCTGGAGAGACTTCCAGTCTGAGGCCCTGCAGGCTCCAGTCCAGACAGAGATGCTGGTGGTCAGCAGGTGGTCTCTATAGTGCCTCTGTAGAATGTGCTGAGAATGGGGGGAGGGAGCTGTGCTCTTTTCATCCAACGCAAAAAGTGCATGCGCTGCTGAGCTCTAAGAGCTCCGGTGTGTAGGGACCAGGTTATATTGTCCGTTATCTGCACCCCCAGGAACTTGGTGCTGCTTACCATCTCCACTGCTGTGCCGTTGATGTAGAGTGGAGCGTGGCTGGACTGGTGCTTCCTGAAGTCGACGATGATCTCCTTGGTCTTGTTGACATTCAGGACCAGGTTGTTGGTTCTGCACCAGTCAACCAGATGTTTCACCTCCTCCCTGTAGTCCATGTGGTTGTTGTCACGGATGAGGCCCACTACTGTCGTGTACTTCACAATGTGGTTAGTAGTGGACCTGGCGCAGCAGTCATGGGTCATCAACGTGGACTCAGGACGCAGCCCTGGGGGGAGCCGGTGCTCAGGGAGATGGCACTGGGGGTGTTGTTGCCCACTCTCACAGATTGGGGTCTGTCTGTGAGGAAGTCAAGCAGCCAGTTGCATAGGGGGGTACTGAATCCAAGGTTTGCTCACCAAGTGCTGCGGGATGATGGTGTTGAATGCCGAGCTGAAGTCCAGAAACAACATCCGCACGTGTGTGTCCTTTCCTTCCAGATGTTCTAAGCTCAGGTGGAGTGCAGAGGAGATGGCGTCCTCTGTGGAGCGGTTAGGGCGATAAGCAAACTGGTATGTGGGGGGAAGTCTGGAGACAATGTATTCCTTTACCAGCCTCTCCAAGCACTTCATTATGATGGGGGTGGGTGCCACGGGGCGGTAATCATTGAGGGAGGAGATTGTGGGGGTTTTAGGCACTGGAATGATTGTGGCCGTCTTAAAACATGATGGTACCACAGCCTGGGTCAGCCAGATGTTGAAGATGTCTGTGAGAACCCCCGCCAGCTGGTCTGCACATCCCTTAAGCACCTTGCCCGGAATGTCATCAGGTCCCGGTGCTTTCCGGGGGTTCACTCTCCTCAGGGTTTTCCGGACATCCGCTGTATCCAGGTTGAGCGGCTGCTCATCAGGGCGAGGGATGGATTTTCTCGCCGGAGTGGTGTTAAGTGCCTCAAACCTCGCAAAGTAGTTGTTAAGGTCATCTCGGAAGCTGATGCTGTTGTCACAGGGACGGGGGGCAGCTTTATAGTCCGTGATGACCTGTATGCCCTGCCACATTCGTCTAGTGTTCGTGGGGTTCTCCAAGAAGTCCTGCACTTTCTGACTGTGAGCACGCTTTGCAACCTTAATGGCACGGTTCAGGTTAGTTCTGGCTGATTTAAGTGCTACCATGTCGCCAGACTTGAAAGCCTTGTTCCGAGGCTTCAGCATTGCACGTACCTCACTGCTCATCCAGGGTTTGTCGTTGGCCCGTGTGGGGATGTTCTTGACCACACTGACATCCTCCATGCACTTCTGAGTGTATGCGGACACCGACTCTGCATACTCCTCCACACGTGTGTGGTGATTATCGGTGAACATGTCCCAGTCTGTGGTTTCCAAGCAGTCTTGTAATGCTGACATGTGACACTTGTTAACTGTTAGCATGCAAATGACAGCATGCTAGCTACCTAACTTAAACATGCATACTTTTTCATGTATGAGGAGTTAACAGGAAATGATGTCGGTGTTGACATAATAAAATATAAAACGTGCTCATAATGACGTGCATGTACAGTAGAGAGAATATCAATATTCATACGTGCACTGAAATTGGATCATTGGTGAAATTAAAGCAACGTTTACTTCACTAATTGAGACACAAACAAAGTTTTAGTGTTTCTTCACAAACATTAGTGGAGCGACAGCGACACTCAGTGGACGAGCAGGGTAACTGCAACCACCTGATGTTTTTACTGTTTTTGCTATTTTATATTCATTTTTTTAAATTTATTACTTGTAAGATCTATTAATAGTCTTTAATAACTATTATGTAAATAATATATTTATATTGATGTATGTATTACTTGTGAAGTCCATTAATAGTTTTTAATAACTATTATGTAAATATATGTATATTATTTATTATGTAAATATTATTGTTGGTGACTTCTCCCTGATGTTTGACTGGCAGGCATGAAGACACGTGATTAGTGATGATTAATATTTTAACGAGAAATGAAGACAGGCGATTAGTGATCATTAATATTTTAACGAGAAATGAAGACACGTGATTAGTGATCATTAATATTTTAACGAGGAATGAAGACACGTGATTAGTAATCATTATTTTAACGAGGCATGAAGACATGTGATTAGTGATCATTAATATCTTAACGAGAAATGAAGACACATGATTAGTGATCATTAATGTTTTAACGAGAAATGTAGACACATGATTAGTGATCATTAATATTTTAAAGAGGAATGAAGACACGTGATTAGTGATGATTAATATTTTAACGAGAAAATTAAGACACATGATTAGTGATCATTAATATTTTAACGAGGCATGAAGACATGTGATTAATGATAATTAATATTTTAAGGAGGCATGGAGACACGTGATTAGTGATCATTAATATCTTAACGAGGCATGAAGACACGTGATTACTAATCATTAATATTTTAACGAGAAATGAAGACACGTGATTAGTGATCATTAATATTTTAACGAGGCATGAAAACACGTGATTAGTAATCATTAATATTTTAACGAGAAATGAAGACACGTGATTAGTGATCATTCATATTTTAACGAGAAATGAAGACACGTGATTAGTGATCATTAATATTTTAACGAGAAATGAAGACACGTGATTAGTGATCATTCATATTTTAACGAGAAATGAAGACACGTGATTAGTGATCATTAATATTTTAACGAGAAATGAAGACACGTGATTAGTGATCATTAATATTTTAACGAGGAATGAAGACACTTGATTAGTGATGATTAATATTTTAACGAGAAATGAAGACGCGTGATTAGTGATGATTAATATTTTAACGAGAAATGAAGACACTTGATTAGTGATCATTAATATTTTAATGAGGCATGGAGACACGTGATTAGTGATGATTAATATTTTAACGAGAAATTAATACACGTGATTAGTGATCATTAATATTTTAACGAGAAATTAAGACACGTGATTAGTGATCATTAATATTTTAAAGAGAAACGAAGACACGTGATTAGTGATCATTAATATTTTAACGAGAAATGAAGACACTTGATTAGTGATCATTAATATTTTAATGAGGCATGGAGACACGTGATTACTAATCATTAATATTTTAACGAGAAATGAAGACACGTGATTAGTGATCATTAATATTTTAACGAGAAATGAAGACACATGATTAGTAATCATTAATATTTTAACGAGGCATGAAGACACGTGATTAGTGATCATTTATATTTTAACGAGAAATGAAGACATGTGATTAGTGATGATTGATATTTTAACGAGGCTTGAAGACACGTTATCAGTGATCATTAATATTTTAACGAGAAATGAAGACACGTTATTAGTGATGATTAATATTTTAATGAGGCATGAAGACACGTGATTAGTAATCATTAATATTTTAACGAGAAATGAAGACACGTGATTAGTGATTATTATTTTAATGAGGCATGGAGACACGTGATTAGTGATGATTGATATTTTAACGAGAAAATTAAGACACGTGATTAGTGATCGGTAATATTTTAACGAGGCATGAAAACATGTGATTAGTGACGATTAATATTTTAACAAGAAAATTAAGACACGTGATTACTAATCATTAATATTTTAACGAGAAATGAAGACACATGATTAGTGATCATTAATATTTTAATGAGGCATGGAGACACGTGATTAGTGATGATTAATATTTTAACGAGAAATGAAGACACGTGATTAGTGATCATTAATATTTTAATGAGGCATGGAGACACGTGATTAGTAATCATTAATATTTTAATGAGGCAAGAAGACACGTGATTAGTGATCATTAATATTTTAACGAGAAATTAAGACATGTGATTAGTGATGATTGATATTTTAACGAGGCTTGAAGACACGTGATTAGTAATCATTAATATTTTAACGAGAAATGAAGACACATGATTAGTGATCGTTAATATTTTAACGAGAAATGAAGACACATGATCAGTGATCATTAATATTTTAACGAGAAATGAAGACGCGTGATTAGTGATGATTAATATTTTAATGAGGCATGAAGACACGTGATTAGTAATCATTAATATTTTAACGAGAAATGAAGACACATGATTAGTGATGATTAATATTTTAACGAGAAATGAAGACACGTGATTAGTGATTATTAATATTTTAATGAGGCATGGAGACACGTGATTAGTGATGATTGATATTTTAACGAGAAAATTAAGACACGTGATTAGTGATCGTTAATATTTTAACGAGGCATGAAAACACGTGATTAGTGACGATTAATATTTTAACAAGAAAATTAAGACACGTGATTAGTGATTATTAATATTTTAATGAGGCATGGAGACACGTGATTACTAATCATTAATATTTTAACGAGAAATGAAGACACGTGATTAGTGATCATTAATATTTTAATGAGGCATGGAGACACGTGATTAGTAATCATTAATATTTTAACGAGAAATGAAGACACGTGATTAGTGATCATTAATATTTTAATGAGGCATGGAGACACGTGATTAGTGATCATTAATATTTTAATGAGGCATGGAGACACGTGATTAGTAATCATTAATATTTTAACGAGAAATGAAGACACATGATTAGTGATCATTAATATTTTAATGAGGCATGGAGACACGTGATTACTAATCATTAATATTTTAACGAGAAATGAAGACACATGATTAGTGATCATTAATATTTTAATGGGGCATGGAGACACGTGATTAGTGATTATTAATATTTTAACGAGAAATGAAGACACGTGATTAGTGATCATTAATATCTTAATGAGGCATGGAGACACGTGATTAGTAATCATTAATATTTTAATGAGGCAAGAAGACACATGATTAGTGATCATTAATATTTTAACGAGAAATGAAGACACATGATTAGTGATCATTAATATTTTAACGAGAAATGAAGTCACATGATCAGTGATCATTAATATTTTAACGAGAAATGAAGACGCGTAATTAGTGATGATTAATATTTTAATGAGGCAAGAAGACACGTGATTAGTGATCATTAATATTTTAACGAGAAATGAAGACACGTGATTAGTAATCATTAATATTTTAACGAGAAATGAAGACACGTGATTAGTGATCATTAATATTTTAACGAGGCATGAAGACACGGGATTAGTGATCATTAATATTTTAACGAGAAATGAAGACACGTGATTAGTAATCATTAATATTTTAACGAGAAATGAAGACACGTGATTAGTGATCATTAATATTTTAATGAGGCATGGAGACACGTGATTAGTGATCATTAATATTTTAACGAGAAATTAAGACACGTGATTAGTGATTATTAATATTTTAATGAGGCATGAAGACACGTGATTAGTAATCATTAATATTTTAACGAGAAATGAAGACACGTGATTAGTGATCATTAATATTTTAACGAGGCATGAAGACACGTGATTAGTGATCATTAATATTTTAACGAGAAATTAAGACACGTGATTAGTGATCATTAATATTTTAACGAGAAATGAAGACACGTGATTAGTAATCATTAATATTTTAACGAGAAATGAAGACACGTGATTAGTAATCATTAATATTTTAACGAGAAATGAAGACACGTGATTAGTAATCATTAATATTTTAACGAGAAATGAAGACACGTGATTAGTAATCATTAATATTTTAATGAGGCATGGAGACACGTGATTAGTGACCATTATAATGAGGAATGAAGACACGTGATTAGTGATGATTGATATTTTTTTGAGGCATGAAGACACGTGATTAGTGATCATTAATATTTTAATGAGGCATGAAGACACGTGATTAGTGATTATTGATATTTTAATGAGACATAAAGACACGTGATTAGTGATCATTAATATTTTAATGAGGCATGAAGACACGTGATTAGTGATTATTGATATTTTAATGAGACATAAAGACACGTGATTAGTGATTATTGATATTTTAATTAGACATAAACACACGTGATTAGTGATTTTTAACCTCTTGAGGCCCAAGCTGTTTGTTTACATGCTTTTTTATTTCTCTGCTATTTGGGCATATTGGACCCTAATTAGAATAAAAACTAAGAATCATCTTTTGATATGATGTACTTAGTCCATAAGTACAGAAACGTGTACTTCATGTTTAGTGACATGCTAATTCTTATTTTTACATTCCATTGTATGTTATACTCTCCTGACACCACCAGATGGCAGTATAAGTGTCCACATAAGTGGCCATAAGACCCCAATTCAGTAGTGTACACAATTTTGTGCATGTGGCCACTAAGCCTTTCAATGAGTCATGAAGACAGGTGATTAGTGATTATCGATATTTTAATGAGGCGTGAAGACACTGATTAGGATCATTGATATTTTAATGAGGCATGAAGAGAAATTAGTGATTATTAATATTTGAATCATATTTTAATCACATGATTAGTGATTATTATAATGAGGCATGAAGACACAGAAGTAATTATTAATACTTTAATGAGGCATGAAGACACGTGATTAGTGATCATTGATATTTTAATGAGGCATGAAGACACGATTAGTGATTTTTAATGAAACATGAAGACAGGTGATTAGTGATTATTGATATTTTAATGAGGCATGAAGACACATGGTTAGTGGTCATTGATATTTAAATGAGGCATTAAAACACATGATTAGTGATTATTTTAATGAGGCATGGAGACACATGATTTGTGATTATTTTTAATGGGACATAAAGAAAAGGGATTAGTGATTAATAATATTTTAATGAGGCATGAAGACACATGATTAGTGATCATTGATATTTTAATGAGGCACGAAGACAGGTGAGTAGTGATCATTGATATTTTAATGAGGCATTGAGACACGTGATTAGTGATTATTTAATGAGGCATGAAGACAGGTGAATAGTGATAATTGATATTTTAATAAGGCATGAATACAATGATTAGTGATTCATATTTTAATGAGACATGAAGACACATGATTAATATTTTAATGAGACATGAAGACAGATGATTAGTGATTATTGATAATTTAATGAGGCATGAAGACAGGTGATTAGTGATCATTGCTATTTTAATGAGTTATGAAGACATGTGATTAGTGATCATTGATATTTTAATGAGGCATGAAGACATGTGATTAGTGATCATTGATATTTTAATGAGGCATGAAGACACGTGATTAGTGATTATTGATATTTTAATGAGGCATGAAGACATGTGATTAGTGATTATTGATATTTTAATGAGGCATGAAGACATGTGATTAGTGATCACTGATATTTTAATGAGGCATTGAGACACGTGATTAGTGATTACTGATAAATTAATGAGGCATGAAGACAGGTGATTAGTGATCATTGATATTTCAATGAGGCATGAAGACACATGATTAGTGATCATTGATATTTTAATGAGGCATTAAGACACATGATTTGTGATCATTGATATTTTAATGAGGCAAGAATACAATGATTAGTGATCATTGATATTTTAACGAGGCATAAAGACATGTGATTAGTGATCATTGATATTTTAATGAGGCATGAAAACGCATGATTAGTGATCACTGATATTTTAATGAGGCATTGAGACACATGATTAGAGACTGATAATAGAATGAGGCATGAAGACAGGTGATTAGTGATTATTGATATTTTAATGAGGCATGAAGACACATTAGTGATCATTGATATTTTAATGAGGCATAAAGACATGTGATTAGTGATCATTGATATTTTAATGAGGCATTGAGACACATGATTAGTGACTATTGATAATTGAATGAGGCATGAAGACAGGTGATTAGTGATCATTGATATTTTAATGAGGCAAGAATACAATGATTAGTGATCATTGATATTTTAATGAGGCATAAAGACATGTGATTAGTGATCATCGATATTTTAATGAGGCATAAAGACATGTGATTAGTGATCATTGATATTTTAATGAGGCATGAAAATGCATGACTAGTGATCACTGATATTTTAATGAGGCATTGAGACACATGATTAGT
>NC_084753.1:43415835-43418335 GCF_033978785.1 Entelurus aequoreus | reverse complement strand
GGACCATTCTGGCTCTTGGTAGGTCAAAGGTCAACGAGCAGAAGGGTGGGGGCAGGGGTGTAGCGTGCGCCAGCCAGCCAATCAGACGACAGCACGGGGTTAAGCCACGCCTCCAACGTCAAAGGCTGACTTGTTGTGTCTCGCTGCAGTTCTCTGCAACTTCCACCAGGGGGGAGTGTTTCCTCCAATCAGCTGCTGCGCACCTCACAGCCTGCAACACACAACACCACACACTACTTGCAGTACACACTAACACCACACACTACTTGCAGTACACACTAACACCACACACTACTTGCAGTACACACTAACACCACACACTACTTGCAGTACACACTACAATACTACAGTACACACTACAATACTACAGTACACACTAACTACACACTACTTGCAGTACACACTACAATACTACAGTACACACTAACTACACACACTACTTGCAGTACACACTACAATACTACAGTACACACTAACACCACACACTACTTGCAGTACACACTAACACCACACACTACTTGCAGTACACACTACAATACTACAGTACACACTACAATACTACAGTACACACTAACTACACACTACTTGCAGTACACACTACAATACTACAGTACACACTAACTACACACACTACTTGCAGTACACACTACAATACTACAGTACACACTAACACCACACACTACTTGCAGTACACACTACAATACTACAGTACACACTAACTACACACACTACTTGCAGTACACACTACAATACTACAGTACACACTAACTACACACACTACTTGCAGTACACACTACAATACTACAGTACACACTAACTACACACACTACTTGCAGTACACACTACAATACTACAGTACACACTAACTACACACACTACTTGCAGTACACACTACAATACTACAGTACACACTAACTACACACACTACTTGCAGTACACACTACAATACTACAGTACACACTAACTACACACACTACTTGCAGTACACACTACAATACAACAGTACACACTAACTACACACACTACTTGCAGTACACACTACAATACTACAGTACACACTAACTACACACACTACTTGCAGTACACACTACAATACTACAGTACACACTAACTACACACACTACTTGCAGTACACACTACAATACTACAGTACACACTAACACCACACACTACTTGCAGTACACACTACAATACTACAGTACACACTAACACACACACTACAATACTACAGTACACACTAACTACACACACTACTTGCAGTACACACTAAATGACTACAGTACACACTAACTACACACACTACTTGCAGTACACACTACAATACTACAGTACACACTAACTACACACACTACTTGCAGTACACACTACAATACTACAGTACACACTAACTACACACACTACTTGCAGTACACACTACAATACTACAGTACACACTAACTACACACACTACTTGCAGTACACACTACAATACAACAGTACACACTAACTACACACACTACTTGCAGTACACACTACAATACTACAGTACACACTAACTACACACACTACTTGCAGTACACACTACAATACTACAGTACACACTAACTACACACACTACTTGCAGTACACACTACAATACTACAGTACACACTAACTACACACACTACTTGCAGTACACACTACAATACTACAGTACACACTAACTACACACACTACTTGCAGTACACACTACAATACTACAGTACACACTAACTACACACACTACTTGCAGTACACACTACAATACTACAGTACACACTAACTACACACACTACTTGCAGTACACACTACAATACTACAGTACACACTAACTACACACACTACTTGCAGTACACACTACAATACAACAGTACACACTAACTACACACACTACTTGCAGTACACACTACAATACTACAGTACACACTAACTACACACACTACTTGCAGTACACACTACAATACTACAGTACACACTAACACCACACACTACTTGCAGTACACACTACAATACTACAGTACACACTAACACCACACACTACAATACTACAGTACACACTAACTACACACACTACTTGCAGTACACACTACAATACTACAGTACACACTAACTACACACACTACTTGCAGTACACACTACAATACTACAGTACACACTAACACCACACACTACTTGCAGTACACACTACAATACTACAGTACACACTAACTACACACACTACTTGCAGTACACACTACAATACTACAGTACACACTAACACCACACACTACTTGCGGTACACACTACAATACTACAGTACACACTAACTACACACACTACTTGCAGTACACACTACAATACTACAGTACACACTAACACCACACACTACTTGCAGTACACACTACAATACTACAGTACACACTACACCACACACTACTTGCAGTACACACTACAATACTACAGTACACATTAACTACACACACTACTTGCAGTACACACTACAATACTACAGTACACACTAACA
>NC_084753.1:43408335-43410835 GCF_033978785.1 Entelurus aequoreus | reverse complement strand
TATACATACGTATATACATACGTATATACATACGTACATACATACGTATATACATACGTACATACATACGTACATACATACTTATATACATACATACGTACATACATACGTACATACATACGTATATACATACATACGTATATACGTATATACATACGTATATACGTATATACATACGTATATACGTATATACATACGTATATACGTATATACATACGTATATACGTATATACATACGTATATACGTATGTATGTATATACGTATGTATGTACGTATGTATGTACGTATGTATGTATATATGTATGTATGTACGTATGTATGTACGTATGTATATACGTATGTATATACGTATGTATATACGTATGTATATACGTATGTATATACGTATGTATATACGTATGTATGTATATACGTATGTATGTATATACGTATGTATATACGTATGTATATACGTATGTATATACGTATGTATATACGTATGTATATACGTATGTATATACGTATGTATATACGTATGTATATACGTATATACGTATGTATATACGTATATACGTATGTATATACGTATATACGTATATACATACGTATATACGTATATACATACGTATATACGTATATACATACGTATATACGTATATACATACGTATATACGTATATACATACGTATATACGTATATACATACGTATATACGTATATACATACGTATATACGTATATACATACGTATATACGTATATACATACGTATATACGTATATACATACGTATATACGTATATACATACGTATATACGTATATACATACGTATATACGTATATACATACGTATATACGTATATACATACGTATATACGTATATACATACGTATATACGTATATACATACGTATATACGTATATACATACGTATATACGTATATACGTATGTATATACATATGTATATACGTATATACGTATGTATATACGTATGTATGTATATACGTATATACATACGTATATACGTATATACATACGTATATACGTATGTATATACGTATGTATGTATATACGTATATACATACGTATATACGTATATACATACGTATATACGTATATACGTATATACATACGTATATACGTATATACATACGTATATACGTATATACATACGTATATACGTATATACATACGTATATACGTATATACATACGTATATACGTATATACATACGTATATACATACGTATATACGTATATACATACGTATATACGTATATACATACGTATATACGTATATACATACGTATATACGTATATACATACGTATATACGTATATACATACGTATATACGTATATACATACGTATATACGTATATACATACGTATATACGTATATACATACGTATATACGTATATACGTATATACGTATATACATACGTATATACGTATATACATATGTATATACATACGTATATACATACGTATATACATACGTATATACATACGTATATACATACGTATATACATACGTATATACATACGTATATACATACGTATATACATACATACGTATATACATACATACGTACATACATACGTACATACATACGTATATACATACATACGTATATACGTATGTATATACGTATATACGTATGTATATACGTATATACGTATGTATATACGTATATACGTATGTATATACGTATATACGTATGTATATACGTATATACGTATGTATATACGTATATACGTATGTATATACGTATATACGTATATACATACGTATATACGTATATACATACGTATATACGTATATACATACGTATATACGTATATACATACGTATATACGTATATACATACGTATATACGTATATACATACGTATATACGTATATACATACGTATATACATACGTACATACGTATATACATATGTATATACATACGTATATACATACGTATATACATACGTATATACATACGTATATACATACGTATATACATACGTATATACATACATACGTATATACGTATGTATATACGTATATACGTATGTATATACGTATATACATACGTATATACGTATATACATACGTATATACGTATATACATACGTATATACATACGTATATACATACGTATATACGTATATACATACGTATATACGTATGTATATACGTATATACATACGTATATACATACGTATATACGTATGTATATACGTATATACGTATGTATATACGTATATACGTATGTATATACGTATATACGTATGTATATACGTATATACATACGTATATACGTATATACGTATGTATATACGTATATACATACGTATATACGTATATACGTACGTATATACGTATATACGTACGTATATACGTATATACATACGTATATACGTATATACATACGTATATACGTATATACATACGTATATACGTATATACATACGTATATACGTATATACATACGTATATACGTATATACATACGTATATACGTATATACATACATA
>NC_084753.1:43390835-43395835 GCF_033978785.1 Entelurus aequoreus | reverse complement strand
TTAATATTCAAATGTGTAATTGGGTGAGAAAAACACTGCATATTTTGTGTGTTTGCCATAAAAAAACAGTTGTATTTGCCAAAAAGTGCATAAAACTAAAACAACAAATTTATAAAAATTTATAATCGACTGATAGATCTGAAGGTGATCTCGAGATTTAAGTGTTGGAAGTATAAAAAATAAAATGTAAAAAAGTACGACTTATTTTTAACATTTTTATGAGTGGGACCCTTTTGGGTCCCCAAGAATTTTAGTGGGATTTTTTTTAAACTGTCATTATTTAAAAAATAATAATGAATCAAAACAATGTTGTGATGAATTATTTACACATTTTAATATTCAAATTTGTAATTTTGGGGGAAAAAATACAGCATATTTTGTGTGTTTGCCATTAAAAAAAAAAACAGTTTTATTTGCCAAAAAGTGCATAAAACAAAACAAAACATTTATAAAAACTTGTAATCGACATAGATCTGAGTGTTGAAAGTAAAAAAAAATTCTTTTTTAAAAAAATCAGACTTATTTTTAAAAATTTTATGAGTGGTTACCTTTTGGGTCCCCAAGAATTTTACTGGGATTTTTATTTTATTTTTTTAACTGTCAGAGATCTAAAAGGTGATTTCGAGATTTAAGTGTTGAGAGTAAAAAAAAAAAAAAAAATTAAAAAAAAATATATATAAGTGGGACCCTTTTGGGTCCCCAAGAATTTGTGGGATTTTATTTATTTTTTTGAACTGTCATTGTTTAAAAAAATAATGAATCCAAACAAAGTTGTGATGAATTATTGACATATTTGAATATTCAAATGTGTAATTGGGTGAGAAAAACACTGCATAATTTGTGTGTTTGCCATAAAAAACAGTTGTATTTGCCAAAAAGTGCATAAAACTAAACAAACAAAAAATTTATAAAAACTTATAATCGACTGATAGATCTGAAGGTGATCTTGAGATTTAAGTGTTGGAAGTAAAAAAAATTTTTTTTAAATCAGACTTATTTTTAACATTATTATGAGTGGGACACTTTTGGGTCCCCCGAGAATTTTAGTGGGATTTTTATTTTATTTTTAAACGGTCATTGCTCAAAAAATAATGAATCAAAACAATGTTGTGATGAATTATTGACATATTTGAATATTCAAATTTGTAATTGGGTGAGAAAAACACTGCATATTTTGTGTGTTTGCCATAAAAAAACACTGTTGTATTTGCCAAAAAGTGCATAAAACAAAACATTTATAAAAACTTGTAATCGACATAGATCTGAGTGTTGGAAGTATAAATAAAAAAATCGGACTTATTTAACACTTTTATGAGTGGGACCCTTTTGGGTCCCCAAGAATTTTACTGGGATTTTTTTATTATTACTGTCATAGATCTAAAGGTGATCTCGAGATTTACGTGCAGAGAGTAAAGATAAATAAAAGATTTTTTTTTTTTTAATTATAAGTGGGACCCTTTTGGGTCCCCCAAGAATTTTAGAGGGATTTTTTTTTTAAACTGTCATTGTTTAAAAAATAATAATGAATCAAAACAATGTTGTGATGAATTATTGACAAATTTTAATTTTCAAATTTGTAATTTTGGGGGAAAAAATACAGCATATTTTGTGTGTTTGCCATAAAAAAAACAACAGTTGTATTTGCCAAAAAGTGCATAAAACAGAACAAAACTTTTATAAAAACTTTTAAATCGACATTGATCTAAATTTTGGAAGTAAAAAAAAATAAAAATCAGACTTATTTTTAACATTTTTATGAGTGGGACCCTTTTGGGTACCCAAGAATTTTACTGGGATTTTTTTTTTATTTTTTATTTTTTTTTAACTGTCAGCGATCTAAAGGTGATTTAGAGATTTAAGTGTTGAGAGTAAAAAAAAAAAAAATTATAATTTAAATTTAAAATATATATATTATAAGTGGGACCCTTTTGGGTCCCCAAGAATTTTAATATTCAAATGTGTAATTGGGTGAGAAAAACACTGCATATATTGTGTGTTTGCCATAAAAAATAAAGTTGTATTTGCCAAAAAGTGCATAAAACTAAAACAAAAAATTTATAAAAACTTATAATCGACTGATAGATCTGAAGGTGAGCTCGAGATTTAAGTGTTGGAAGTAAAAAAACAAAAAACAATCCGACTTATTTTTAAAACAATTTTATGAATGGGACCCTTTTGGGTCCCCAAGAACTTTACTGGGATTTTTTTTTTTTTTTTTTTACTGTCAGATATCTAAAGGTGATCTCGATATTTAAGTGCTGAGAGTAAAATATTTAAAATAAAAGTAAAATAAATTTAGAAAAAATAAATTAGAAGTGGGACCCTTTTGGGTCCCCTGAGAATTTTAGTGTTTAGTTTTTTTTTTAAGCTGTCATTGCTCAAAAAATAATGAATAAAAACAATGTTGTGATGAAATAGATATATTTGAATATTCAAATTTTTGTAGTTTGGGGGGAAAAAAAACTGCATATTTTGTGTTTTTAATAATAAAAAAACAGTTGTATTTGCCAAAAAGTGCATAAAACAAAACAAACAAAAAATTTATAAAAACTTATAATCGACTGACAGATCTGAAGGTGATCTCGAGATTTAAGTGTTGGAAGTAAAAAAATTTTTTTTAAAAATCAGACTTATTTTAACATTATTATGAGTGGGACCCTTTTGGGTGCCCCAAGAATTTTAGTGGGATTTTTTTTTTTTTTTTTTTTAAACTGTCATTGCTCAAAAAATAATGAATCAAAACAATGTTGTGATGAATTATTGACATATTTGAATATTCAAATTTGTAATTGGGTGGGGAAAACACTGCATATTTTGTGCGTTTGCCAAAAAAAAACACTTGTATTTGCCAAAAAGTGCATAAAACAAAACAAACAAAATGTATAAAAACTTGTAATCGACATAGATCTGAGTGTTGGAAGTAAAAAAAAAAACGGACTTATTTAACATTTTTATGAGTGGGACCCTTTTGGGTCCCCAATAATTTTACTGGGATTTTTTTATTATTACTGTCATATATCTAAAGGTGATCTCGAGATTTACGTGCAGAGAGTAAAGATAAATACTTTTTTTTAATTTTTTAATTATAAGTGGGACCCTTTTGGGTCCCCCAAGAATTTTAGAGGGATTTTTTTTTTTTTTAAACTGTCATTGTTTAAAAAATAATAATGAATCAAAACAATGTTGTGATGAATTATTGACAAATTTTGATATTCAAATTTGTAATTTTGGGGGAAAAAATACAGCATATTTTGTGTGTTTGCCATTAAAAAAAAACAGTTGTATTTGCCAAAAAGTGCATAAAACAAAACAACAAATTTATAAAAACTTGTAATCAACATAGATCTGAGTGTTGGAAGTAAAAAAAAAAAAAAATCAGACTTATTTTTAACATTTTTATGAGTGAGACCCTTTTGGGTCCCCAAGAATTTTACTGGGATTTTTTTTTTTTTTTTTTTTTTTTTTTTTAACTGTCAGCGATCTAAAGGTGATTTAGAGATTTAAGTTTTGAGAGTAAAAACAATAATAATTTAAATTTAAAATATATATATTATAACTGGGACCCTTTTGGGTCCCCAAGAATTTTAATATTCAAATGTGTAATTGGGTGAGAAAAACACTGCATATTTTGTGTGTTTGCCATAAAAAATAAAGTTGTATTTGCCAAAAAGTGCATAAAACTAAAACAAAAAATTTATAAAAACTTATAATCGACTGATAGATCTGAAGGTGAGCTCGAGATTTAAGTGTTGGAAGTAAAAAAACAAAAAACAATCTGACTTATTTTTAAAACATTTTTATGAATGGGACCCTTTTGGGTCCCCAAGAACTTTACTGGGATTTTTTTTTTTTTTTTTTACTGTCAGATATCTAAAGGTGATCTCGATATTTAAGTGCTGAGAGTAAAATATTTAAAATAAAAGTAAAATAAATTTAGAAAAAATAAATTAGAAGTGGGACCCTTTTGGGTCCCCTGAGAATTTTAGTGTTGTTGTTTTTTTAAGCTGTCATTGCTCAAAAAATAATGAATAAAAACAATGTTGTGATGAAATAGATATATTTGAATATTCAAATTTTTGTAGTTTGGGGGAAAAAAAACCCTGCATATTTTGTGTTTTTAATAATAAAAAAACAGTTGTATTTGCCAAAAAGTGCATTAAACAAAACAAAAAATGTATAAAAAATTATAATCGACTGATAAATCTGAAGGTGATCTTGAGATTTAAGTGTTGGCAGTAAAAAAAAAAAAAAAATTGAAATCTGAATTATTTTTAACATTTTTATGAGTGGGACCATTTTCGGTCTTTATTTTATTTTTTTAAATTTTAACTTGCAAAGATCTAAAGGTGATCTTGAGATTTAAGTGCTGAGAGTAAAAAAATAAAAATTATAAGTGGGACCCTTTTGGGTCCCCTGAGAATTTTAGTGAGATTTTATTTTAATTTTTTTAGCTGTCATTGCTCAAAAAATAATGAATTAAAACAATGTTGTGGTGAAATATTGACATATTTGAATATTCAAATTTGTAATTGGGTGGGAAAAATACTGCATAATATATATATATATATATATATATATATATATATATATATATATATATATATATATATATATATATATATATTACACTTTGTGTTCTTTCCTGCCATCTTTGTTTCTCTCCGTGCTGGGGTCCTTCCCCACCGCCTTGTGCAAGCATCATTGTTTGAAGGTTCAGTATTTAGCATGACTCAGCATTTTCAACAGATGCAACTGCGCTCAGTAATGACAAGCACTTCCTTTGTTTTGCTGCTCACAAAGCTTGCATGTGTTTACTTGAGTGTATGTGCATACGTGTGTGTGTACGTGTGTGATAAGGACTAGTAAACGCTTGCACGTGAGGACACTCTCCATGATGACGTGTGTGTGTGTGTGTGTGCGTACGTGAGCTTGGCGGCGTGTGCGTGCACTTAAGAGTAAACCATTGAACAATGGTGTGTGTGTGTGTGAGACTCCACTTT
>NC_084753.1:43353335-43385835 GCF_033978785.1 Entelurus aequoreus | reverse complement strand
GAGATTTTATATATATATATATATATATATATATATATATATATATATATATATATATATATATATATATATATATATATATACATATATATATATATATATATATATACATATATATATATATATATATATATATATATATACATATATATATATATATATATATACATATATATATATATATATATATATATATATATATATATATATATATATATATATATATATATATATATATATATATATATATATATATATATATATATATATATATATATATATATATATATATATATATATACATATATATATATATATATACACTACCGTTCAAAAGTTTGGGGTCACATTAAAATGTCCTTATTTTTCAATGAAGATAACTTTAAACTAGTCTTAATTTTAAAGAAATACACTCTATACATTGCTAATGTGGTAAATGACTATTCTAGCTGCAAATGTCTGGTTTTTGGTGCAATATCTACATAG
Source organism: Entelurus aequoreus (assembly GCF_033978785.1). Lineage (NCBI taxonomy): Eukaryota > Metazoa > Chordata > Actinopteri > Syngnathiformes > Syngnathidae > Entelurus > Entelurus aequoreus. The sequence goes on along the minus strand of NC_084753.1, from coordinate 43,385,349 downwards.
GTGTATAGAGGCCCATTTCCAGCAACTATCACTCCAGTGTTCTAATGGTACAATGTGTTTGCTCATTGGCTCAGAAGGCTAATTGATTATTAGAAAACCCTTGTGCAATCATGTTCACACATCTGAAAACACTTTAGCTCGTTACAGAAGCTACAAAACTGACCTTCCTTTGAGCAGATTGACTTTCTGGAGCATCACATTTGTGGGGTCAATTAAACGCTCAAAATGGCCAGAAAAAGAGAACTTTCATCTGAAACATGACAGTCTATTCTTGTTCTTAGAAATGAAGGCTATTCCACAAAATGTTTTGGGTGACCCCAAACTTTTGAACGGTAGTATATATATATATATATATATATATATATATATATATATATATATATATATATATATATATATATATATATATATATATATATATATATATATATATATATATATATATATACATATATATTTATTTTATTATACATATAAATAAAAGAAATACTTGAATTTCAGTGTGCTGGAGGCTATCCAGTAGATGGCAGTATTGTCCTGTTTAAGAGTGTCACAACATTGCTGTTTACGGCAGACGAACTGCTTTACGGTAGACTAAACGTGACTGCTGTTGTTGTGTGTTGTTACCGCGCTGGGAGGACGTTAATGAAACTAACAATAAACCCACATAAGAAACCAAGAACTCGCCCTCCATCATTCTACAGTCATGACGTCATTGGGCAGGCGAGCTGTTTATATTGTGGGAAAGCGGACGTGAGAACAGGCTGTCCCCACTCATTGAGCTGTAGGGGGCGTGGCCTCCGGCTCCGGCTGAATACCGGGAGTTTGTCGGGAGAACATTTCTGCCGGGAGGTTGTCGGGAGAGGCGCTGAATACCGGGAGTCTCCCGGTAAAAACGGGAGGGTTGGCAAGTATGCCAATACGGCCGGGTTAACTTATAAAGTGCAATATTAAATTTCCTGCTAAACTTCCGGTTGAAAAGGTCCATGTATGATGACGTATGCGCGTGACGTCAATGGTTGAAACCGAAGTATTCGGACACCATTGTATCCAATACAAAAAGCTCTGTTTTCATCGCAAAATTCCACAGTATTCTGGACATCTGTGTTGGTGAATCTTTTGCAATTTGTTTAATGAACAATGAAGACTGCAAAGAAGAAAGCTGTAGGTGGGTTCGGTGTATTAGTGGCTGGCTGCAGCAACACAACCAGGAGGACTTTGACTTGGATAGCAGACGCGCTAGCCGGCGCTAGCCGCCGACCGCATCGATGATCGGGTGAAGTCGTTCGTCGTGTTGTCGATCGCTGGAACGCAGGTGAGCACGGGTGTTGATGAGCAGATGAGGGCTGGCGTAGGTGGATAGCTAATGTTTTTATCATAGCTCTGTCGAGGTCCCGTAGCTAAGTTAGCTTCAATGGCGTCGTTAGCAACAGCATTGCTAGGCTTCCACAGGCGGCACAGCATTAACCGTGTAGTTACAGGTCCAGTGTTTGGTTCGGTGTCTCCTGATAGTAGTATTGTTGATCTTCTATCTATCCTTCCAGTCAGGGGCTTATTTCTTTTGTTTCTATCTGCATTTAAGCACGATGCTATCACGTTAGCTCTGTAGCTAAAGAGCTTCGCCGATGTATTGTCGTGGAGATAAAAGTCACTGTGAATGTCCATTTCGCGTTCTGGACTCTCATTTTCAAGAGGATATAGTATCCCAGGTGGTTTAGAATACAAATCCGTGATCCACAATAGAAAAAGGAGAGAGTGTGGAATCCAATGAGCCAGCTTGTACCTAAGTTACGGTCAGAGCGAAAAAAGATACGTCCTGCACTGCACTCTAGTCCTTCACTCTCACGTTCCTCATCCACAAATCTTTCATCCTGGCTCAAATTAGTGGGGTAATCGTCGCTTTCCTCGGTCCGAATCTCTCTCGCTGCTGGTGTAAACAATGTGGAAATGTGAGGAGCCTTTCAACCTGCGACGTCACGCTACTTCCGCTACAGGCAAGGCTTTTTTTTAATCAGCGACCAAAAGTTGCGAACTTTATCGTCGATGTTCTCTACTAAATCCTTTCAGCAAAAATATGGCAATATCGCGAAATGATCAAGTATGACACATAGAATGGATCTGCTATCCCCTTTTGAATAAAAAAAAATCATTTCAGTAGGCCTTTAAATAATATGACTTTTTTAAAACTCTTTTAAGAGTGTTTTGGATCCCCATTATTTTTGTATGTTTATGCTGTCATTGCTCCAAAAATAATAATGAATCAAAATTAGGGATGTCCGATAATGGCTTTTTGCCGATATCCGATATTGTCCAACTCTTTAATTACCGATACTGATATCAACCGATACCGATATCAACCGATATATACAGTCGTGGAATTAACACATTATTATGCCTAATTTGGACAACCAGGTATGGTGAAGATAAGGTACTTTTTTAAAAAATTAGTAAAATAAGATAAATAAATAAAAAACATTTTCTTGAATAAAAAAGAAAGTACAACAATATAAAAACAGTTACATAGAAACTAGTAATGAATGAAAATGAGTAAAATTAACTGTTAAAGGTTAGTACTATTAGTGGAGCAGCAGCACGCACAATCATGTGTGCTTACGGACTGTATCCCGTGCAGACTGTATTGATATATATTGATATATAATGTAGGAAGCAGAATATTAATAACAGAAAGAAACAACCCTTTTGTGTGAATGAGTGTAAATGGGGGAGGGAGGTTTTTTGGGGTTGGTGCACTAATTGTAAGTGTATCTTGTGTTTTTTATGTGGATTTAATTTAAAAAATAAAAAATAAAAAATAAACGATACTGATAATAAAAAAACCGATACCGATAATTTCCGATATTACATTTTAACGCATATATCGGCCGATAATATCGGCAGGCCGATATTATCGGACATCTCTAATCAAAATCAATGTTATGAATTATTGACCTATTTAATGCTCAATCAAATGCATTCACATCAAATATTTTATTTTGAAATATTTTGGGGAAATATTGCTAATTTTGTGTGTTTGCCATGAAAAACTGAGTTTAGACATAAAGGGTGCATGCCAAAAAACAAACAAACAGGATATGGACAGACCTGACGTTTGTCTAGAGATTTAAGACTTGCAGTATAAATAAAAATGTATGCCTGATTTTTAACATTTTAATGAGTGGGACCCTTTTAAATCCCCAATAATTTAAGTGGGACTTTTAAATAATACATGACTTTTTTTTAAAACACTTTTAAGAGTGTTTTGAATCCCCATTATTTTTGCTGTCATTGCTCCAAAAATACTAATAAATCAAAATCCATGTTATGAATTATTGACCTATTTAATGCTCAAATGTATATATTTTACTTTGAAATATTTTTGGGGGAAATATTGCTAATTTTGTGTGTTTGCCATGAACAACTGGGTTTAGACATAAAGGGTGCATGCCAAAATAAAAATAAAAACAGGATATGGACAGACCTGGTGTTTGTCTATAGATTTAAGTGTTGCAGTATAAATTAAAATGGATGCCTGATTTTTAACATTTTAATGAGTGGGACCCTTTTGGATCCCCATTATTTTTGTATGTTTGTTTATGCTGTCATTGCTCCAAAAATAATAATAAATCAAAATCCATGTTTTGAATTATTGACCTATTTAATGCTGAAATGTATTCACATCAAATATTTTACTTTGAAATATTTTGGGGGGGAAATATTGCTAATTTTGTGTGTTTGCCATGAAAAACTGGGTTTAGACATAAAGGGTGCATGCCAAAAAAACAAACAGGATATGGACAAACCTGACGTTTGTCTAGAGATTTAAGACTTGCAGTATAAATAAAAATGTATGCCTGATTTTTAACATTTTAATGAGTGGGACCCTTTTAAATCCCCAATAATTAAAGTGGGACTTTTAAATAATATATTACTTTTTTTTAAACACTTTTAAGAGTGTTTTGGGTCCCCATTATTTTTGTATGTTTATGCTGTCATTGCTCCAAAAATACTAATAAATCAAAATCCATGTTATGAATTATTGACCTATTTAATGCTCAAATGTATATATTTTACTTTGAAATATTTTTTGGGGAAATATTGCTAATTTTGTGTGTTTGCCATGAAAAACTGGGTTTAGACATAAAGGGTGCATGCCAAAATAAAAATAAAAAACAGGATATGGACAGATCTGGCGTTTGTCTAGAGATTTAAGTGTTGCAGTATAAATTAAAATGGATGCCTGATTTTTAATATTTTAATGAGTGGGACCCTTTTGGATCCCCATTATTTTTGTATGTTTGTTTATGCTGTCAGTGCTCCAAAAATATTAATAAATCAAAATCCATGTTTTGAATTATTTACCTATTTAATGCTGAAATGTATTCACATCAAATATTTTACTTTGAAAATTTTAGGGGGGAAATATTGCTAATTTTGTGTGTTTGCCATGAACAACTGGGTTTAGACATAAAGGGTGCATGCCAAAAATAAAAACAGGATATGGACAAACCTGACCTTTGTCTAGAGATTTAAGACTTGCAGTATAAATAAAAATGTATGCCTGATTTTTAACATTTTAATGAGTGGGACCCTTTTAAATCCCCAATAATTTAAGTGGGACTTTTAAAAAATATATGACTTTTTTAAAACACTTTTAAGAGTGTTTTGAATCCCCATTATTTTTGCTGTCATTGCTCCAAAAATACTAATAAATCAAAATCCATGTTATGAATTATTGACCTATTTAATGCTCAAATGTATATATTTTACTTTGAAATATTTTTGGGGGAAATATTGCTAATTTTGTGTGTTTGCCATGAACAACTGGGTTTAGACATAAAGGGTGCATGCCAAAATAAAAATAAAAACAGGATATGGACAGATCTGGCGTTTGTCTATAGATTTAAGTGTTGCAGTATAAATTAAAATATATGCCTGATTTTTAACATTTTAATGAGTGGGACCCTTATGGATCCCCATTATTTTTGTTTATGCTGTCATTGCTCCAAAAATATTAATACATCAAAATCCATGTTATGAATTATTGACCTATATAATGCTCAAATGTATTCACATCAAATATTTTACTTTGAAATATTTTGGGGGGAAATATTGCTAATTTTGTGTGTTTGCCATGAAAAACTGGGTTTAGACATAATGCATGTATAATAGAAATATAATAATATATGACCTATTTTTGAATTTTTTTTATAAGAATGACCCTTTTGGGTGCGTGAGAAGTTTAGTGTGATGATTTTTTTTTAACTATCATTGATCAAAAACAATGAATTAAAATCAATGTTATGAATTATTGACCAATAATGGCTCCAATTACTTCACATCAAATATTGCACTTTCATTTTTTTTTGTTTGGATAATGCATATTTTGTGTTTTTGCCATACAAACCAGGATTGTCTTTGACAAAAAGGGCATGCAACTTTTGTTCTTACCTTTATATCGACAGACATACCTGAAGTCGATTTACAGTTTTACTGTAAGCTTTGAATGAAGCAAAAATAGCAATGACTATTTTTTTAATTTTTACAAGTGGGGACCCTTTTGGATCCCCAAAGATTTTAGTGTGATTTCCCTTTTTTTAAACCGTCAACGCTCGAAAAAAATAACGAGTGTTATGACTCATCAATGTCGAGGTATTATAGCTCGTCTGGTCATAGTAGTGGAAGTCGAAAATAAAAGGTTTTAATCCAACAATGAGTCCGTCACATGACACGATGTGAACACAAGTCATTTACATCGCCAGGCCACTAGAGGGAGACAAAGGAAGCAAAGTTGTCTATTATTATTTCAAAAATATAACATTTATTCTTCTTTCCTTGTGGATGCTGTCAAAGAGCAACCAGAGGGTCCCCAACCCTACTTTTCCAAGTCATGATTGGTCCGTGAAAGAGTCCGTGACGTTCCTCAGTAAAAAAAAAACAGAAAAGAAGGTGCTCTAGAATGTGAGAAAAAACTAAGTGAAAAGAAACCAAGAACGTCTTTTATTTCAAATCCAACATGGCCGAGGATCCCCAAAAAAGTCCGACATGGCGACCGCACCCAACCTCACCTCTGACCGCCAGGTAATTGCACAGGGAAGGCGCGGTGCATCTCATGGAGGTCAGAGGTCAGCGCCGCCCGACTGGACCATCTCAAAGTAGCGCATGATGGCCATGATGTGCTGCGGCATGAACACGTAGCCCGTGTACACCGCCATGCCCGCCACGCTGACCAGCAGGGAGTCTGAGCGCCGGCTGTTAAGAACCACAAAGTGACTTTTTTTTTTTTCCACATAGAAAGTATGTGTATCAATATTATATATTTTTTTAATAAAGTAATCTGTATGAAACTCGATGAATGAAGTAGAACGTTATGATTGACTTTAGGGCTGCAACAACTAATCGATTAAATTTGATTATTAAAATAGTTGCCGATTAATTTAGTCATCGATTCGTTGGATCTATGCCAGGGGTCGGCAACCCGCGGCTCTTTGACCACTCGGATGCAGCTCAGCTGCATACTTGCCGACCCCCCCAATTTTCCCAGGAGACTTCTGGATCTCAGTGCCTCTCCTAGTTAACTCCCAGGGCAAATATGATCCTATTTTCACTCTCATTACTAAATTAAGGGCGTGCCCTAAATGCACCGCAGCAAAGCATACTTAGTCATCAGCCACACAGCTTACACCGGCGGCGGACGTATAAAACAACTTCAACACTGTTACGTTACAAATATGCGCCACACTGTGAACCCACAGCAAAAAAGAATGAAAAACACATTTCTGGAGAACATCCCACCGTAACACAACATAAACACAACACAACCAATACCCAGAATCCCATGCAGCCCTAACTCTTCCGGTCTACATTATACACCCCCGCTACCACCAACCCCCCCCCTCCGTGCGTCGGTTGAGCGGAAAACATAAAGGCATGGATGAGCATCAACTTCCTGCAGCTCAATAGCTCAAAAACAGTGGTCATGAAAATAGGCACCCCACACCAGATCAACGCATGCCCCATAACCAGCGTCACCTTCCCTGCACAGGACCTGCCACTCTCCCCAGTTGTCACCAACCTGGGAGTGAAAATGGACCCCCACCTGAACTTTGAAGCCCACGTCAACCATCTGTGCAAAACCTCTTTCTTTCACCTCCGCGACATCTCAAGACTCCGCCCCTCGCTCACCCCAGCCGACACTGAAAGACTCGTCCATGCCTTCATCTCCTCCAGGCTTGATTACTGCAACGCACTTCTCGCCAGGGTCCCCAAAAAGAGCATCAAAGAGCTCCAGTACATTCAAAACAGCGCAGCGAGGATCCTGACGAGAGTGCGCAAGAGACAAAGTTACAATCTATGGGTCGCCGGGCTTTCTGCTCGACCGCTCCCGAACTTTGGAACGCTCTCCCCGACCATCTTAGAGCACCACAGTCGGTCGACCATTTTAAGAAGGGACTAAAAACCCACCTTGCTTATCTGTTTTTTATCCAGTGCTTTCATGCTTTTTATTTCTATTTTCATCTATGTTTCTGTTTGTGTGTCATGATTTCATTTCTATTTTAATTTTTTATTATATATTCTTACTTTCTATTTGTATACTTTGTAGCACTTTGAGATTTTAACAAATGTAAAGTACGTTACAAATGCAAATCATTATTATATATTACCAACAGGGACGTTGCCCCCACTAAGATGGCCGCCACATAGGCAAGCCCCTAGCATGGCTGCTACAGTCTATTTCAACGTAGCTAACATTGTATTGCTTTACCAACAGGGACGTTGCCCCCACTAAGATGGCCGCCACATAAGCACGCCCCTAGCATGGCTGCTACAGTCTATTTCAACGGAGCTAACATTGTATTGCTTTACCAACAGCAACGTCGCCCCCACTAAGATGGCCGCCACATAGGCACGCCCCTAGCATGGCTGCTACAGTCTATTTCAACGGCATAGCCTCGACGCCGCCCTTTTTCGACACCGGCCGAGCTCCACATACATTATTTCACATTTATCGACATTTTAGAGAAATGCACATATTGACACATGAAACACATTATGAATGGACGTGTTGACAAAGAGCAGCTTGGTAAACCCGGAAGAAAATGATGCTAGTGGTTAGCATGTGGCTAACGCTACGTTAGCAAGGATACTGAAGACGGTCCTCTCCCAAGGTTCCAGCATGTAGAGAGCCGTCACCAGGAGATACTGGCGATAGAACCACGACAAGTTCTTCCAACAGTCTCCAAGAGCCATGTTTACTACTTTTAAACAGCTTCCGCCTTCTTCCTGTCGCCCTCTGGGCCGCTACTTCCGGATGGCGTGTGACGTCAGCGCGCTTTTGCCTTTCAACCAATTGGGCTGCTACTTCCGGATGGCGTGTGACGTCAGCGCGCTTTTGCCTTTCAACCAATCACATTTAGGGATGACAGCTATTCACTGACAATACAATAAAAATATACTTGCAAACCCTAACTTAGGTCATTATCACTAAAGTCGCGTTTTATTGTACTAAATCAGACTATATATTTAATACATATACTTATCTACATTAGGTGAAATGGGACTAAATTAAATACATATTTGAATAATTACTTAAATGTGTTACTAAAATTAGTTACAACTGGAATTAAATGTGAGCATATCATTACAATGAATCCATATATTTAATGTAAACTTACATTTAATCATAACATTATTTATTTCATTAAAATATTTAAATTACTTAAATGTGTCTTTAATTTTAATAGTAATTAATTACCTTAAAGCGTTATTACGTTTCATTATTTTATTAGATGTGAAATTACATCTAACTGCTCAATTTCGGATTTCATGATTTAATGGCTTCATTAAATCATGAAATATATATATATTTTTAAAACCTACTTAAATGTGTCATTAATTACATATGGAATTGAATGCATGAAATTGTTATTAAACTGCATTATTTTATTTAATGTAAAATAACATCTAATTGTTACATTTTTGATTTAATTTACTGATTTCATTAAATCATGAAATATCTAAATAATCATTTAAACATGTATGAAATTTCTATTAAATAGCATTATTTTTTATTTAATGTAAAATAACATTTAATTGTTTGTTTTTTATTTAATTCATTGATTTCATTAAATCATGAAATATCTGAATAATCATGTCATTAATTAGCATCGGAAATAATGTCAATTAATCAATGTTTAATTATATAGCCCTAAATCACAAGTGTCTCAAAGGGCTGTTTAATGTTATTAAATTGCATTAATTTATTTAATGTGAAATTACACTTAATTGTTAAATTTTTAAATTCACTATTTCATAATTGAATTAATTCATTAAATCATGAAATATTAAAAAAAATACCTACTTAAATGTGTCATTAATTACATATGGAATTGAATGCATGAATAATAATAATAGTGTTTAATGTTATTAAATTGCATTATTTTTTTAAAATGTAAAATAACATTTAATTGTTAAATTTTTTATTTAATTTTATTTCATTAAATCATGAAATATCTAAATAATCATTTAAATGTGTTATTAATTAGCATTGGAAAAAATGTTTGTTCTTAAATTGCATTAATGTATTTAATGTGAAATTACACTTAAATGCTATATTTTTAGTTTCACTATTTCATAATTTAATGAATTGATTAAATCATGAAATATTTAAATACATCATTCATTACTGAAATGTGTGTTCAAATATATTTAGAATTGAATCTGTTAAAATGTTTGCTACACTGCATTAATTTATTTAATGTGAAATTAAATCTTAATTTTAAAATTTCCATAATTTAAAATGTCATTAAATCCTGCAATATTTAAAGAAATAATTACTTAAGTGTCATTAATTACAATTTGAATTACATATTTTACAATGTTAATACATTTCATAATTCATTAAACATGAACTTGCATTTAATTGTTCAAATTCTGACTTCATTATTTCATAATTTAAAGATGTAATTAAATATTCAAATAAATCATTACTTAAATATGACATTTGCTCTTCTAATTATATATGTTGACTTTCATTATTTATTTAATGTTAACTTATATCCAATCATAAAAAATGTGATGTCATTAGTTCATGATTTAATAATTTAATTACATCATTAAATATTTAAGCAAATTATAATTACATAAATGTGTCATTAATTATAGTTAAATAATTTATTAAATGTCATTATTGTGTTGAATGTGAACTTAGATTTTTTTTTAAAGTTGATTTCCTTATTTAATAATTTAATGATTTCATAAAATCGTGAAGTACTCAAATAATTCATTAAATAATTGCATAAATGTGTCATCAATTACAATTGGAATTGAATACATTGGTGTTACTCAATTTCATGATCTTATTTAATGTGAAATTACATTTAATTGGTCAAATTTTGATTTTATAATTTCATGATTTAATTAAACAATGAAATATTAAACTCATTACTGAAATGTGGCACTAAACATCATTGGAATTGAATCCGTTAAAATTGTATTAAATTGCTTTAATGTGAGATTACATTATTCATAATTTATTGATTTTAAAAAACCTTAAAATATTTAAATAAATCATGACTTAAATGTGTTTTTAATTACAATTGGAGTTAAGTATGTTAAACAACTATTAAATTAGTTTATATTAATTTATAACCCTTACTGTTAAATTATATTTGTTAAAATGTTTATTTCATGATCTAATGATTTTAACAAATTATGAAGTACTTAAATAATTACTTCAACGTGTCATTAATTACAATTGGAATTCAATTATTAAATTGCGTTAAATTATTTCATGTAAAATTACATTTTTGATTCAATTATGTCACACTTTCATGATTTCAATAAATCATGTTTAACTGAATCAATACTTGAACGTGTCATTAATTACAATCGGAATTAAATATGTTTGGAATTTGATTATTCAATTGAACACAGATTCAATGTGAAAATACATTTTAGATTTAAATATGTCATGATTTTATGATCTCATTAAATCATCAAATAGTTAAATAGTGACTTCAATGTGCCATCATTACAATACGAATAGGTTAGTGTTATTCAATGTCATTATTTTTAGCATGTTAAATTACACTTCATTACATTTTTAATAAATATTTCAATAAATAATTAAAAATGTGGCATTAATTGAAATTAAACATGTTGGTGTTAAATGTGTACATTTAATGTGACAATGCATTTAATAAACCATTAAATGTTAGAAATAAATCATTAAAACCTGAAAATAATGACATTATGAAATTAGTCATCAATTATTAAAGAAGTGTGCATTGACATTAAATACATTCATCATCATAAGACTTTTGATTTAATTCCAATTGTAATTATGGTAATTATGTGAGTCATTATTTGAAAGTTTTATTTATTGAATAAAGTGTGCCCTTACTAGCTTTTCAGTTTTTGGAAGGTTTGGCCACTCCGAGTCTTGCACATACAGAATAAAAAGCAGGACTGAAAAAAAAAGGTGTGTTGGTCCTACGGTCCACTAGGGGGCGTCAGCAGTGGCTTGATAGGATGTTGAAGAAGTGGTAGACCTCGTCCTTGTCCATCACGGCCACCTCCGTGGAACACTCCGAGCAGCACACGGGACGGTAGACCTCGTCGGCGTCCATCCCTGCCGGCGCCCGCTCCGGCACCTGCTCCGGCACCCGCTCCGGCACCCGCTCCGGCGTCTCGTCTTCCGCCTTCCGCCGCTTCCTGCCGCGGGGCTTCCTGCCCGGGGGGCCTTGGTAGCGCAGCACCTGGTCCTTCCTCACCGTGCAGTTCATGACGAACATGGCGCGGTACTGCGTGCGGTACTTGTCGTGCCTGCGCGGACAGAGGCGTTAGCCATGTGCGGCGGCGGCGGTAGACACGGACGGCGGCCTCACCTCTGACAGTCCAGACACAGCGTGGTCATGCAGGCGGGACAGTTGAGGACGGCGTCGCTGCTGGGTAGACTGGCGGGCTGAGAGCGCCGCCCGTTGGCCGCCGTGGACGGTCGCTTCCTGTTGTAGCTGCGGGAACAGGAAGTGTGACGGGGAAGGCGTGCAGGGGGGGAGAAGGCTCTTACCGTCTGCGTCTGGCGTCCACCCAGGCCTGGTCCCGCTCGTCCTCGTCGGGGTCGTAGAGCAGCTCGTCGTTGGTCAGGATGACCCGCTGTGCCCGCCGCCGCCCGCCGGAGCTACCTGCACGGGAATCGTACCTGAGACTGCTGACACGGGCGCCATCTTGGTTGGAGACTTACTGGGCTGGTCGTCTTCTTGATCGGAGTCGGAGTCAAAGTAGATGTTGTCGTACATGGGAGGGTTGGCCACCACGCTTCCTGCTGGATGGAACCTTCTAGTCAACGTGTGCTAAAGGCCTGCACAGGAAATACTGTGTGTGTCACCTGTAGTGCAGGTGGGTCCCCAGGTGTCCTCCATGGTCTTAATGGTGGAGCTGAGCTCAGCTTCCATCTCCTTCTGGAACTCATCCCCGCTGGAGGACTCACTCTCCCCGGTCAGATACTCTCTGATCAGCTTCTTCTTCTGCTCCGGTGTGCCGCTGAGCAGCACATCCAGCTCGTCCTCCGAACTACCACAACACACACATAGCACCTTTGTTTACGTGTTAGCATGCCAGCTAAGTTTGTTAACGTGTCAGCATGCGAGCTAAGCTTGTTTACGTGTTAGCATGCAAGCTAAGTTTGTTTACGAGTTAGCATAAGAGCTAAGTTTGTTTACGTGTTAGCATGCGAGCTAAGTTTGTTTACGTGTTAGCATGCGCGCTAAGTTTGTTTACGTGTTAGCATGCGCGCTAAGTTTGTTTATGTGCTAGCATGCCAGCTAAGTTTGTTAACGTGTCAGCATGCGAGCTAAGTTTGTTTACGTGTTAGCATGCAAGCTAAGTTTGTTTACGCTCTAGCATGCCAGCTAAGTTTGATTAAATGTTAGCATGCCAGCTAAGTTTGTTTATGTGTTTGCATGCTAGCTAAGTTTGTTTAAATGTTAGCATGCGAGCTAAGTTAGTTAACGTGTTAGCATGCGAGCTAAGTTAGTTAACGTGTTAGCATGCCAGCTAAGTTTGTTTACGCGTTAGCATGCCAGCTAAGTTTGATTAAATGTTAGCATGCCAGCTAAGTTTGTTTATGTGTTTGCATGCTAGCTAAGTTTGTTTAAATGTTAGCATGCGAGCTAAGTTAGTTAACGTGTTAGCATGCGAGCTAAGTTAGTTAACGTGTTAGCATGCGAGCTAAGTTTGTTAACGTGTTAGCATACCAGCTAAGTTTGTTTACGTGTTAGCATGCGAGCTAAGTTTGTGTATGCGTTAGCATGCCAGCTAAGTTTGTTTATGTGTTTGCATGCTAGCTAAGTTTGTTTAAATGTTAGCATGCGAGCTAAGTTAGATAACGTGTTAGCATGCGAGCTAAGTTAGTTAACGTGTTAGCATGCCAGCTAAGTTAGTTAACATGTTAGCATGCCAGCTAAGTTTGTTAACGTGTTAGCATGCGAGCTAAGTTTGTTTGCGTGTTAGCATGCCAGCTAAGTTTGTTAACGTGTTAGTATGTGAGCTAAGTTTGTTTACGCGTTAGCATGCCAGCTAAGTTTGTTTACATGTTAGCATGCGAGCTAAGTTTGTTTACGTGTTTGCATGTGAGCTAAGTTTGTTTACGTGTTAGCATGCCAGCTAAGTTTGTTTACGTGTTAGCATCCCAGCTAAGTGTGTTTATGTTGTAATGTTAATGTGCCCTTTTTGTTCAGGCAGCACCGTGACCACCACCAGGGGTTCAGGCGGGGTCCTAGGCAACGGGGCCAGCAGTGTTTTTACAGCAGTGGAGCTAACGGCTGTGTATAATGTGTCTGTGTGCTGGGCTTCATTAAAAGTTCGAGTTAAGCATTATAAGGAGTAAGTCACTTTACTACAGTTTGCGTGTTAGCACGCTGGCTAAATTTGTTTACGTGTTAGCATGCAAGCTAAGCTAAGCCGGCTAGCATGAGCTAGCGCTCGGTGGCTAACAACCTGCTCGCTGCTCTCTCCTCGTCGCTCGGCTCCTCGATCTCGTACGAGTCAACATCTCCGAGTTTGTCCATTTTGTTAGTAAAGAAGACACTTATGACAACATTGGCGCCGGTTTGTGATGAACCGACGAGCGCCGTTCTTTCTTCTTCTTCGTCTATTGCAGCTTCTTCTTCGCCTGCTTGGAGGACCAACGTTGTGCTACGCAACGTCGCCACCTATCGGCCGCACCTGCGCACTGAAACTGGACCACACCAAAGTCTTTGTTTATTTGTATTTAATATAATATATATATATATATATATATATATATATATATATATATATATATATATATATATATATATATATATATATATATATATATATATATATTCTATTGAATGACAAACATACATTTATTATACGAAACATGTCAAGGAACGAAAAAAAAAAATCAAATACAGTGAATATTGAATAATAATAAATAATAATAATACAAAATATGAAAAAGACAAAAAGGGCTCCCTAAATCAATCCATACAGCGTCCGCATTACTGACGGGTCTCTCCCTTAGAGATAGGGTGAGAAGCTCTGTCATCCGGGGGGAGCTCAAAGTAAAGCCGCTGCTCCTCCACATGGAGAGGAGCCAGTTGAGGTGGTTCGGGCATCTGGTCAGGATGCCACCCGAACGCCTCCCTAGGGAGGTGTTTAGGGCACGTCCGACTGGTAGGAGGCCACGGGGAAGACCCAGGACACGTTGGGAAGACTATGTCTCCCGGCTGGCCTGGGAACGCCTCGGGATCCCCCGGGAAGAGCTGGACCAAGTGGCTGGGGAGAGGGAAGTCTGGGCTTCCCTGCTTAGGCTGCTGCCCCCGCGACCCGACCTCGGATAAGCGGAAGAAGATGGACGGATGGATATTCAGTTTAAATTTTTTTAAATTTCAAAATAACAATTTTTATTTGCAGATCTTTATTTTTTATGCATCTTTTTCTTTTGTTTATATCGTTTTTTGTTCGCAAATCTTTTTTTGTATTTCAAATTTGTCATTTTGGTTGACAAATCTTTTTAATTATAACTAAATTATGTTTAGTTTGCACATCATTTTTTGCAAATAGTTTTTACATTTTCAAATTCATTATTTTGTTGGCAAATCTTTTTTGTTGGAAAATATTTGTTATCTAAAATCTATCAAGTGTGTTTGCAGATCTTTTAATATTCCAAAGTTTTATTGATTCTTGCAAATTGTTTTTGTTTGCAAAAAAATTTTTTGTTTCAATTCCACTATCTATTCTTTTTTTGCAAATTATTTTTATTTTGCAAATATTATTTTGTTCAAACGTATGATTTTTAAATGCAAATCTTGTTTGGTTGCAACTACGGCTGTACTGTATCTCCTACTGTAAATGAATCAGTACTTGAGTCGTATTTTCACTGAATACTTACTAAGTATTTATTTGGATGAGCACTTTTGACTCATGTTACTCTTAAAGGCACAGTCATTTTTACTTAGTACCATTTTTGTCTACCCTCCGCGCAGAATAGACAAAATCCACAACACCCGCATTGTTAGCCGCCTCCTGCTAGCAGTTTTTCACTATTTAGAATGCCGAGAAAAGGGAAAGAGGTGTGTTCTTTGAATAATAATCAACCAAAGGCAACGTTGTCATGAATTATTGATCTTTTAAGGCTTTGAACATTTGTTGAGGGAATATACTACGTTTAAATATTATGTTTTTTGCCATAAAAGACGATCCAAAGCTGATCAATTGATATTTAATTGTTGAAAAAGATCATTTATATATGACTTATTTTTTAACATTTTAATGAAAGTAAGCGAGACATGTACATGTTTAATATATTTATTAACACATCATTATACACAATAAAGAGGAATATTGGTATCAATAATGAATATTGGTATCATTAAGGAATATTGGTATCGATATGGAATATTGGTATCGATAAGGATTATTGGTATCAATAAGGACACTCTAACCACAAGGCCACTGAGTAGGTTATTATATGTGTGATTTATACACAATATATGTAGTGATCAATAATCATCAAATGCTGTATCAAAATTACTAATATGAGGATCAATATCATCTGATAATGTATCAATATTAGTAATATGAGGATCAATATCATCTGATATGTCAGAAAAATTGTATCTAAGTTGTCACACAACTTTGTGTGTCAATGAGCTCGCCCGGCGAGAGGACAAAAGCTGTCTTTGATCCTACCAAGCAAAAGGCTTGTAAAACTCCACTGCGTAGGATGGGAAGCGACATGAAAGGCGTCGGTTTCTTTGATGTATTGTAATCCACAGGAGGATTTTGTCTTGACCCGAGATCTACAAAGCGGAGAGGAAGCAGGGCCTGACCTCCCCTCCAGGCACCTTTTCTTTGAACTGTTTTGTAACGAAGGCGATGGCTGTTTACGACCCCGCTCCCTTAGAAACAGCTGTTGCCATGTAATCAGGGAAAGTCAAAATACAAGAGGAGGTGTACATTCTTTCGTCAGAGCGTGGGACGACACTGCACACGGGTAGAGTGTCTACGCGTTTCTCCTCGATTGAGCTAAATTGAATTCTGTCTCTGTTTGATTCCTTGCTTCTTTGTCTGTTTAATAGATGTCATCAGTGTTTGAACCTGACATGATGCTTTATCAATATTAGTATTATAAGGATTAGGGATGTCCGATAATGGCTTTTTGCCGATATCCGATATGCCGATATTGTCCAACTCTTTAATTACCGATACCGATATCAACCGATACAGATATCAACCGATATATACAGTCGTGGAATTAACACATTATTATGCCTAATTTGGACAACCAGGTATGGTGAAGATAAGGTATTTTTTTTAAAAGATGAATCAAATAAAATAAGATAAATAAATTAAAAACATTTTCTTGAATAAAAAAGAAAGTAAAACAATATAAAAACAGTTACATAGAAACTAGTAATGAATGAAAATTAGTAAAATGAAGTGTTAAAGGTTAGTACTATTAGTGGAGCAGCAGCACGCACAATCATGTGTGCTTACGGACTGTATCCCTTGCAGACTGTATTGATATATATTGATATATAATGTAGGAAGCAGAATATTAATAACAGAAAGAAACAACCCTTTTGTGTGAATGAGTGTGAATGGGTGAGGGAGGTTTTTTGGGTTGGTGCACTAATTGTAAGTGTATCTTGTGTTTTTTATGTGGATTTAATTAAAAAAAAAAAAGAAAAAAAAAAAAAAAAAAGATACTGATAATAAAAAAAACGATACCGATAATTTCCGATATTACGTTTTAACGCATTTATCGGCCGATAATATCGGCAGACCGATATTATCGGACATCTCTAATAAGGATGAATATCATCTGATAGTGTATGCATATTAGTCAAATGAGGATGACTTGTAGTTTACATGTGCTTGATGAGAAAAGCAGTAAAAATGGTTTCATATTTGGAGTTGACGAGTTGTTCATTAGCCGAGTAAACATTAAGGCTGTCTCCCGCCCGCAGTTCCACCACCATGCTGTTGGTAGCGCTGCCACACTTGTTGTTGCTGGTGCTTTCCACTCAGAGTAGTTCGTCTTCGATGTTCTTCATCAAACTTGCGATCACATACCCTCTATGTATAGCGCAGGTGAAGGAGACAAAGTAGAGACCCTTGATGGGGGCTGTGAACACACCTGCAGGAGGACCAGTATACAAGAGTTATTAGTGCCCCCTAGTGGTGCTGATTCAAACATCTAGTAGGTGTCTGTACCACTCTTACAAGATGACGTATTGATGACATCGTACCCGTGCTGGCGTTGTAGGCGTCACCCAAGTTGATCCACACATGCCCGTAGACCACTGTGCTTTCAGAATTAGGAACTCCCGCCCCCACTGCGAAGGCCACCGTTGTCTTGGCTGCAGGACGACACAGGTGGTGTCAGGTCACAGGCTCAACTTTATTCCTGTCAATGGCTCACCTTCTTCCGCCAGCCGGTCCACAATTGGTCCAAGTCTCTGCAGGAGAAAATGTTCATGATTCGTTTGATCCCATGTTTGATTTAGTTCATGTTTGGACCGCAGCAGGAGGGGACGGAAAGAAGGAAAACGGGGAGACAGAGGCGTTCCCGGGCCAGCCGGGAGACATAGTCTTCCCAACGTGTCCTGGGTCTTCCCCGTGGCCTCCTACCGGTCGGACGTGCCCTAAACACCTCCCTAGGGAGGCGTTCGGGTGGCATCCTGACCAGATGCCCGAACCACCTCATCTGGCTCCTCTCCATGTGGAGGAGCAGCAGCTTTACTTTGAGCTCCTCCCGGATGACAGAGCTTCTCACCCTATCTCTAAGGGAGAGACCCACGGAGGAAACTCATTTGGGCCGCTTGTACCCATGATCTTGTCCTTTCGGTCATAACCCAAAGCTCATGACCATAGGTGAGGATGGGAACGTAGATCGACCGGTAAATTGAGAGCTTTGCCTTCCGGCTCAGCTCCTTCTTCACCACAACAGATCGATACAGCGTCCGCATTACTGAAGACGCCGCACCGACCTCACCATCCACTCTTCCCTCACTCGTGAGCAAGACTCCGAGGTACTTGAACTCCTCCACTTGGGGCAGGGTCTCCTCCCCAACCCGGAGATGGCACTCCACCCTTTCCCGGGCGAGAACCGTGGACTCGGACTTGGAGGTGCTGATTCTCATCCCAGTCGCTTCGCACTCGGCTGCGAACCGATCCAGCGAGAGTTGAAGATCCTGGCCGGATGAAGCGACAAAGACAACTGCTGCAAAACCCCCAACAGCCAGCACCATCGGACCAAATCAAAACGACTGAACTGCGACCGACTTCCACAAGCCTACAAAACCAAACGCCAACATGCAAAAAAGAGACACCAAGCCATAGACCCAAACCCGAAACAGTTGAACAAAGACCCTGCCAAACAGAAAGCAAAACCGGCACAACGCCACATAAACCAGCAGCAAAACAACTGACCACCCAATCCACAGCCATCAAAAAAAAAAAAGATAAACACTCCAAAATGTCAAAAACCATAATGGAAGAAGACAAACACCCAAATAAAAATACCATGGGGCCCATGAAGCCAGAAGAACACTCGATGAGCCTCCATCCAGAAAGCTTGTCGTGCGGCCACTCAACCTAGTCATCCAACTGTGTAGTTAAAATTGATGTTTGTGCTTAAGAGATAAGGAGTTATGTATGCGGGTGGGGACTCATGATGCGATAGAATTTGGGGGACATCAGAGGCATGGCGGGTCCTTCCCATGCCGAAGCCCCCAAACCCTAAGTCTCTAACATACAGTTAAAATTGAGGGATGGACGAGCAGTGGACAAGATCAGACGACTGTAGCCCCACAGAGGCATCCTCATGACCCCCTGCAGACCAATCCCTCACAGTCTTATAGGTGTATGTGCGCTGCAAGTAGGAGGAGCGGTGGGCCCAGACACAGCCCCCAAATCCCCCCCAGCCCATGCAGGAGGCAACCGAGATACATTGCCAGGAGGCACACAACCCACGACCCCACAGGCGGAATCCTGTATCCAAACAAAAAACACAACCAAAGGCAATAAAACAAGTTCCGCCTCCTGGCATGGGACCCCCAAATACACACAACCAAAACAAAAAACAAATTGGCCCAACAAAGTCACCTCCACCAAAACAATTACAATCACGCTCCAGAACGTTCCCAAACAACTGTAAAACGAGCAAATCGTCGCTCCACACCCTGCCACGCGAGTCCAGCCGCCCCAACCCAATTCTGTGGAGACCACAGCGACAACCTGTTTTTACCTTAAGGTGGTTTGCAACTTTTGCAATCTGATTGTCCACAATCTTCATCTTTTCCAGGCGTCTTTCTTCCACAGTCTTCATCGCTTCCAGGCGTTCTTCTTCCAGAGTTTTCATCTTTTCCAGACTTGATTCCAGAGTCTTCATCGCTTCCAGGCGTTCTTCTTCCAGAGTTTTCATCTTTTCCAGACTTGATTCCAGAGTCTTGATCTTTTCCAAACATTCTTCATCCAGAGTTTTTATCGTTTCCAGGCGTTTTTCTTCCAGAGTCTTCATTTTTTCCAGCCGTTCTTCTATAGTCTTCATCTTTTCCAGACGTTCTACCTCCAGAATCTTTATCTTTTCCAGACGTTCTTCCTCCAGAGTCTTCGTGTGGTTTAGCCGTTCATCCAAAGTTTTCAAATTTTTCAGGTGTTCTTCTTCCTGAGTTTTAATCTTTTCCAGACGTGATTCCAGAGTCTTCATCTTTTCCAGATGTTCTTCCTCCAGAGTCTTTATCTTTTCCAGACATTCTTCCTCCAGAGTCTTCGTGTGGTTTAGCCGTTCATCCAAAGTTTTCAAATTTTTCAGGTGTTCTTCTTCCTGAGTTTTAATCTTTTCCAGACATGATTCCAGAGTCTTCGTCTTCTCCAGGCATTTTTCTTCCAGAGTCTTCATCTTTTCCAGATGTTCTTCCTCCAGAGTCTTTATCTTTTCCAGACGTTCTTCCTCCAGAGTGTTCATGTGGTTTAGCCGTTCATCCAAAGTTTTCATATGTTTTAGGTGTTCTTCTTCAAGAGTCTTCATTGTTTCCAGACGTTCTTCTATAGTCTTCATCTTTTCCAGATGTTCTTCCTCCAGAGTCGTCATGCGGTTTAGTCGTTCATCCAAAGTTTTCAACTTTTCCAGGTGTTCTTCTTCCAGAGTCTTCATCTTTTCCAGACGTGATTCCATAGTCTTCATCTTTTCCAGATGTTCTTCCTCCAGAGTCTTTATCTATTCCAGACATTCTTCCTCTAGAGTCTTCGTGCGGTTTAGCCGTTCATCCAAAGTTTTCAAATTTTTCAGGTGTTCTTCTTCCTGAGTTTTAATCTTTTCCAGACGTGATTCCAGAGTCTTCGTCTTTTCCAGGCATTTTTCTTCCAGAGTCTTTATTTCTTCCAGACGTTCTTCCTCCAAAGTCTTTATCTTTTCCAGCCGTTCTTCCAGAGTCTTCATCTTTTCCAGACGTGATTCCATAGTCTTTATCTTTTCCAGACATTCTTCCTCCAGAGTCTTTGTGTGGTTTAGCCGTTCATCCAAAGTTTTCAAATTTTTCATGTGTTCTTCTTCCTGAGTTTTAATCTTTTCCAGACGTGATTCCAGAGTCTTCGTCTTTTCCAGGCATTTTTCTTCCAGAGTCTTTATTTCTTCCAGACGTTCTTCCTCCAAAGTCTTTATCTTTTCCAGCCGTCCTTCCAGAGTCTTCATCTTTTCAAGATGTTCTTCCTCCAGAGTGTTCATGTGGTTTAGCCGTTCATCCAAAGTTTTCATATTTTTTAGGTGTTCTTCTTCAAGAGTCTTCATTGTTTCCAGCCGTTCTTCAATAGTCTTCATCTTTTCCAGATGTTCCTCCTCCAGAGTCGTCACGCGGTTTAGTCGTTCATCCAAAGTTTTCAACTTTTCCAGGTGTTCTTCTTCCAGAGTCTTCATCTTTTCCAGACGTTTTTCTCCCAGAGTCTTCATCTGGTCCAAACGTTCTTCCAGAGTCTTCACCATGTCCACTAGTGGAGTGAGTTTCTACAAGAGAAAATAATATGGGTCTAACCCTTTACCTATGCGTAAAAATGTGTTTTTACCGCAATTTCCTTTTTGTTGGCAGATGCTGCAATCTGATGTTTCATTTTTTCTAGACTTTCTTCCAGAGTCTTCATCTGGTCCACACGTTCCTCTTTTGGATTCTTCACCATGTCCACGAGTGGCGTGAGAAGATGTTTAGGGTCTTACCCTTTAACTAGGCGTAAAAATGTGTTTTTACCTCAATTTCCTTTTTGTTCGCACCTCTTGCAATCTGATTATTCATCTTTTCGAGACGTTTTTCCAGAGTCCTCTTCTGGGGCACACGTTCATCTTCCAGAGTCTTCATCTTGTCCACAAGGGGCATGAGTTTCTACAGGAGAAAATGGTCAGGGTCAAACACTTTATCCTAGTGTGATTTTAATTTATTTTTTTAACTCAATTTCATTTTTGTTTGCGGCTTTTGCAATCTGATGTTTCATCTTTTGCAGACGTTCTTTCAGAGTCTTCATCTGGTTCAGACGTTCATCGTCCAGAGTCTTCGTCTCGACCACACTTTCTTCCAGAGTCTTTATCTTTTCCACAAGTGGCTTTAGTTTCTACAAGAGGAAATGATCCCTGTTTAGCCTTTAATCAAGTATAAACATTTGTTTTTACTTCATTCTCCTCCGAGTTCTCTGTAATCAATGTGTGCTGTAGGAGGAAAATGTTTTGTGTCAACTGGATCCGGTAAAGAGTAGTTTTACGTCAAGAGAAAGCAAGCGTCTCCGCATCCAAGACGGGATGAAGCTGCAAT
Organism: Entelurus aequoreus; assembly: GCF_033978785.1. Taxonomy (NCBI): domain Eukaryota; kingdom Metazoa; phylum Chordata; class Actinopteri; order Syngnathiformes; family Syngnathidae; genus Entelurus; species Entelurus aequoreus. Next base: position 43,363,021 of record NC_084753.1, on the reverse strand, counting down.
GGGACGCTTTGATGAAGAGGAGTCTCAAGATGTGGTTCAAGAGGATGAAGGTAATGATGGAGATGATCCCAATGGTGTAGGGCGAGTCGTTGGACATCATGGCGAGTACATCCATGCTTAGCATTGGTTCAACTTCTGTGATCTGGCCGGAAAATACAAGAAATAATGATCTATGAAACCACAAGCAAAAGAGAACATCTCCGTAAAAAAAACTTAACGAACAAATATGGCTTTTGTATTCATTCAGCATGAAATGACGGAGCGATACTACTTTTGCTGTCCCGATATAGTCACTTCTCCATAAATGTTCTTCTCAGGGCTTTTTAGAGAGCACGCTCAAAATATGGGTTTCCCCATACGACTTGTTAGCGTACCATGCCACATCGATATTCAATCAATCATCCATCCATCCATCCATCCATCTTCTTCCGCTTATCCGAGGTCGGGTCGTGGGGGCACAGCTTAAGCAGGGAAGCCCAGACTTCCCTCTCCCCAGCCACTTGGTCCAGCTCCTCCCGGGGGACCCCGAGGCGTTCCCAGGCCAGCCGGGAGACATAGTCTTCCCAACGTGTCCTGGGTCTTCCCCGTGGCCTCCTACCGGTCGGACGTGCCCTAAACACCTTGGGTTGCATCCTGACCAGATGCCCGAACCACCTCATCTGGCTCCTCTCGATGTGGAGGAGCAACGGTTTTACTTTGAGCTCCCCCCGGATGGCAGAGCTTCTCCCCCTATCTCTAAGGGAGAGCCCCGCCACCCGGCGGAGGAAACTCATTTTGGCCGCTTGTACCCGTGATCTTGTCCTTTCGGTCATAACCCAAAGCTCATGACCATAGGTGAGGATGGGAACGTAGATCGACCGGTAAATTGAGAGCTTTGCCTTCCGGCTGAGCTCCTTCTTCACCACAACGGATCGATACAGCGTCCGCATTACTGAAGACGCCGCACCGATCCGCCTGTCGATCTCACGATCCACTCTTCCCTCACTCGTGAACAAGACTCCGAGGTACTTGAACTCCTCCACTTGGGGCAGGGTCTCCTCCGCAACCCGGAGATGGCACTCCACCCTTTTCCGGGCGAGAACCATGGATTCGGACTTGGAGGTGCTGATTCTCATCCCAGTCGCTTCACACTCAGCTGCGAACCGATCCGGCGAGAGCAAATCAATGTTTATTTATATAGCCCTAAATCACAAGTGTCTCAAAGGGCTGCACAAGCCACAATGACATCCTCGGTACAGAGCCCACATACGTGCAAGGAAAAACTCACCCCAGTGGGACGTCGATGTGAATGACTATGAGAAACCTTGGAGAGGACCGCATATGTGGGTAACCCCCCCCCCTCTAGGGGAGACCGAAAGCAATGAATGTCGAGTGGGTCTGACATAATATTGTGAAAGTCCAGTCCACAGTGGATCCAACACATCAGCGAGAGTCCAGTCCATAGTGGGGCCAGCAGGAAACCGTCCCGAGCGGAGACGGGTCAGCAGCGCAGAGATGTCCCCAACCGATGCACAGGCTAGTGGTCCACCCGGGGTCCCGACTCTGGACAGCCAGCACTTCATCCATGGCCACCGGACCTGTGCAACTCCCCCTCCCCAAGGGAGCAGGGAGCAGAGGAGAGAAGAAAAGAAACGGTCTAAAAAGGGGGGTCTATTTAAAGGCTAGAGTATACAAATGAGTTTTAAGATGGGACTTAAATGCTTCTACTGAGGTAGCATCTCTAACTGTTACCGGGAGGGCATTCCAGAGTACTGGAGCCCGAATATTGCCGCCTTCTGACACCGATGTCAACGTGATGTGGGGTTTAGATGTCGTTATGATTTTGTGAAGCTTTTTGAGAAACTTGTGCTTAAGGACTATATAAATACATTTGGATTTAAGGATATCAGCAAAAGTTTGTCTAAGTCTAAGACTAAAAATCATACTTGTAATATTTATTTTTTAGTCAGAGTCTGTGCAGGTTGCAACATTTAAAATTTAAATGTATTCATCTTTTAATTCAGTAAAATTACTTAAAATAGTAATTTAATAAAATAAAATATGTATTGCCAAAATTATCATGAAACTTCCAAATAATGGTTGTGTCAAAGTATTTTACTGTTGATTTTGTTAACAATTTGCTAACTTCAAAAATAAATGTTTTTGCTTAAATATATTAATATATACTATATATATATATATATATATATATATATATATATATATATATATATATATATATATATATATATATATATATATATATATATATATATATATATATATATAGGCCCAGGCCAGCCGGGAGACATAGTCTTCCCAACGTGTCCTGGGTCTTCCCTACCGGTCGGACGTGCCCTAAACACCTCCCTATAGGGAGGCGTTCGGGTGGCATCCTGACCAGATGCCCGAACCACCTCATCTGGCTCCTCTCCATGTGGAGGAGCAGCGGCTTTACTTTGAGCTCCCCCCGGATGACAGAGCTTCTCACCCTATCTATCGATACCGTCGATCATAATATTTTATCAGAGCGTATCAAAACACGTATTGGTATGTCAGACTTAGCCTTGTCTTGGTTTAACTCTTATCTTACTGACAGGATGCAGTGCGTCTCCCATAACAATGTGACCTCGGACTATGTCAAGGTAACGTGCGGAGTTCCCCAGGGTTCGGTTCTTGGCCCTGCACTCTTTAGTATTTACATGCTGCCGCTAGGTGACATCATACGCAAGTACGGTGTTAGCTTTCACTGTTATGCTGATGACACTCAACTCTACATGCCCCTAAAGCTGACCAACACGCCGGATTGTAGTCAGCTGGAGGCGTGTCTTAATGAAATTAAACAATGGATGTCCGCTAACTTTTTGCAACTCAACGCTAAGAAAACGGAAATGCTGATTATCGGTCCTGCTAGACACCAACATCTATTTAATAATACCACCTTAACATTTGACAACCAAACAATTACACAAGGCGACTCGGTACAGAATCTGGGTATTATCTTCCACCCAACTCTCTCGTTTGATTGTCTCGGACAGTCGAACCACAAACACTGGTACTCCTCAGGGCTGTGTACTCTCCCCCTGGCTCTTCTCCCTGTATACAAACTGCTGCACCTCCAGTCACCAATCCGTAAAACTGCTCAAGTTTGCGGATGACACCACCCTCATCGGGCTCATCTCGAATGGCGATGAGTCCGCCTACAGGAGAGAGGTAGACCGGCTGACGTCCTGGTGCAGCCTCAACAACCTGGAGCTGAACGCCCAGAAAACAGTGGAGATGATCATGGACTTCAGGAAAGTCACAGCCCCACCATCCCCCCTCACCCTGATTGACTCTCCCACCCCCGTCCCCATTGTGGACTCCTTCCGTTTCTTGGGCACCACCATCACCCAGGACCTCAAGTGGGAGCCGACCATCAGCTCCCTCATCAAGAAGGCCCAGCAGAGGATGTACTTCCTGCGGCAGCTGAGGAAACTTAAGGTGCCGACCGAGATGCTGGTGCAGTTTTACTCAGCCATCATAGAGTCCATCCTGACCTCCTCCATCACAGTGTGGTTCCCCGGCGCCACAGTCCAGGATAAGAATAGACTGCAACGCATCGTATGTGCTGCTGAGAAGGTGATTGGCTGCAAGCTCCCATCCCTCCAGGACTTGTTCTCCTCCAGGACCAGGAGGCGTGTGGGTCGGATCACAGCTGACTCTTCTCACCCTGGACACACACTATTCTCCCCTCTCCCCTCAGGCAGGAGACTACGCTCCATCCAGACCCACACCTCCCGCCACCTGAACAGTTTTTTCCCCTCGGCCATCAGGCAAATGAACAAGAACTCCTAACAGCAGCTCCTTGAATTCCTTGAATCCCTTCTAAGTCTATCTGATAGCTCAGTTACAGCTCTTTTTATACCAAATATGTGTTATATGTGTTTTATGTCGCACGTTTGCACCAAGAAAAATTCCTAGTTTGTGAACCCGTTCTCAAACAATGGCAATAAAACTATTCTGATTCTGATTCTGATTCTGATTGAGTCACACATTAAGAGTGTTACTAAAACGGCCTTCTTTCATCTCCGTAATATCGCTAAAATTCGTTCCATTTTGTCCGCTAGCGACGCTGAGATCATTATCCATGCGTTCGTTACGTCTCGTCTCGATTACTGTAACGTATTATTTTGGGGTCTCCCTATGTCTAGCATTAAAAGATTACAGTTGGTACAAAATGCGGCTGCTAGACTCTTGACAAAAACAAGAAAGTTTGATCATATTACGCCTATACTGGCTCACCTGCACTGGCTTCCTGTGCACTTAAGATGCGACTTTAAGGTTTTACTACTTACGTATAAAATACTACAGGGTTTAGCTCCAGCCTATCTCGCCGATTGTATTGTACCATATGTCCCGGCAAGAAATCTGCGTTCAAAGAACTCCGGCTTATTAGTGATTCCCAGAGCCCAAAAAAAGTCTGCGGGCTATAGAGCGTTTTCTATTCGGGCTCCAGTACTCTGGAATGCCCTCCCGGTAACAGTTAGAGATGCTACCTCAGTAGAAGCATTTAAGTCCCATCTTAAAACTCATTTGTATAATCTAGCCTTTAAATAGACCCCCCTTTTTAGACCAGTTGATCTGCCGTTTCTTTTCTTCTCCTCTCTTCTCCCCTGTCCCTTGGGAGGGGGAGTTGCACAGGTCCGGTGGCCATGGATGAAGTGCTGGCTGTCCAGAGTCGGGACCCCGGGTGGACCGCTAGCCTGTGCATCGGTTGGGGACATCTCTGCGCTGCTGACCCGTCTCCGCTCGGGACGGTTTCCTGCTGGCCCCACTATGGACTGGACTCTCGCTGATGTGTTGGATCCACTGTGGACTGGACTTTCACAGTATTATGTCAGACCCACTCGACATCCATTGCTTTCGGTCTCCCCTAGAGGGGGGTGGGGGGGTTACCCACATATGCGGTCCTCTCCAAGGTTTCTCATAGTCATTCACCGACGTCCCACTGGGGTGAGTTTTTCCTTGCCCGTATGTGGGCTCTGTACCGAGGATGTCGTTGTGGCTTGTGCAGCCCTTTGAGACACTTGTGATTTAGGGCTATATAAATAAACATTGATTGATTGATTGATTGATTGATCTCTAAGGGAGAGACCCGCCACCCGGCGGAGGAAACTCATTTGGGCCGCTTGTACCCGTGATCTTGTCCTTTCGGTCATGACCCAAAGCTCACGACCATAGGTGAGGATGGGAACGTAGATCGACCGGTAAATTGGAGCTTTGCCTTCCGGCTCAGCTCCTTCTTCACCACAACGGATCGATACAGCGTGCGCATTACTGAAGACGCCGCACCGTTATATATATATATATATATATATAGCATCCTGTGAACGCATCAGCAGTACCTGCCAGGTTGGCAGTGCTAATTAGCAGCGCTCTAAAACGGTGTGCAGGTTTTATGTTACATGCACTTTCTTTGATCTGTCATGGTGCTCTTTCCCGTGGCTTAGTGGTTGTAGTTAGGCAGCCTCCGCTGTCTTGTTGTTGCTCACTTTGTCTCGTGGCAGCCACACTGGCCCTCCCCCGAAAGGCACAGACCAGCGAATCCCACCTCCTCCATAAGTTCGTCACAGAAACACCACGACGCGTGCGCCTAAAGTCAAGGCACCCATTAGCCATGCAAGCCCACGAGCTGCTCAGCACAACATCAGCTGATACTTCCAAGGCCACCTGCGTCAAGACGAGATGGAGAGAACAGTGGAAGTTAGCAGAACCATCTAGGCTGCACCACTACATCGACGACCCCACAGACGTCTCCGGCCAGGAACTGCCCCGGAAGCAGTGGACAACCCTCAACCGCTTGAGGACCGGCGTCGGACGCTACGGAGCAGCGATGAAGAGGTGGGGACTTGCGTAAGATGCCTCCTGCGAGTGTGGGGACCCAGTCCAGACAGTAGAGCATATAGTAACGAGTTGCCCCAAACACCGCCCACCAAATGGCGAACAAGGTCTGATTGACCTGGACGATGACACGTTGACCTGGCTCGCCTCAACAGAGCTGAAAATCTAGACCCACGACAGAAGAAGAAGTGGCAGCATCATGCTGTGGGGGTGTTTTTCAGCCGAGGGAACGATGACGGCGGCAATGTACGGAGACATCCAGGGTTTAAAACCAACGCTTCCCATCCAAACCTGACGGGGCTGGAGAGGTGCCGCAAAGAGGAGTGGTTGAAACACGCTCAAAGATAGGTGTGCCAAGCTTGTGGCAGCGTGTTCACAAAGTCTTCAGGCTGTGATTGCCGCTGGTAGACGAAAACAAATCCCTCCTTTTTTGGCAAAATAAGAACACCTTTAAAAGTTGCCTTCATTCTGCCACAAGGTTCCAGTCTGTGGGGAGAGCAATGGAGGACAATGTGTGTGATGAGCACACAAGTTCAATTAAGTGCCTTGGAGATCCAAGGCTTGCCACTTGTTCCACTTGTTCACCTCGTTCCACTTGTTCCTCTGTCAATTAGTTTTTGATGCCCAGTCACCAGATTTTGTATAAGATTGCTTAAAACTCCTTGATATTGGCACTTCATCCACTGTGAGTGGACAGTTGAATAATCCACCACCTTCTTTGGCATCGATGCCGCCGTTCCCGAGACGCCCCAAACTGGCGTACTTCCTGGCAAACACGCCGTAGAAAAGGCAAGAAAAAGGGAGTGGACTACGTGTCAGATTGAGGATTTATTTACCTGGCTCCGTCGTCTCGGAAGACTCATCCACAGATGACTGAAGCTACAGCAGTGCGGGGCAACGCTGATCTGAGGCGATCGCTAAACTCCAGCTATGGTTACCTGAGACCTGTTAGCCACTGAAATATGTCACCTGCCGTGGGAGCGCGCATGGGGGGCGGAGCTCTGTTCATTGTTCAGTGTTATTAGCGATGCGGGCTATAGAGCACTTTCTATTGGGGCTCCAGTACTCTGGAATGCCCTCCCGGTAACAGTTAGAGATGCTACCTCAGTAGAAGCATCTTAAAACTCATTTGTATACTCTAGCTTTTAAATAAACACCCCTTTTAGACCAGTTGATCTGCTGTTTCTTTTCTGTTCTGCCGCCCCTCTACTTCGTGGAGAGGGGGGGCACAGATTCGGTGACTACAGATGACGCGCTAGCTGTCCAAAGTCGGGACCCAGGGTAGACTACTCATCTGTGCATCAGTTGGGGACGTCTATGCACTGCTGACCTGTCTCCACTCAAGATGATCCCATGCTGGCCCCACTATGGACTGGACTCTCACTATTATGTTAGATCCACTATGGACTGGACTCTCACTATTATGTTAGATCCACTATGGACTGGACTCTCACTGTTATGTTAGATCCACTATGGACTGGACTCTCACTGTTATGTTAGCTCCAGTATGGACTGTACTCTCACTATTATGTTAGATCCACTATGGACTGGACTCTCACACTATTATGTTAGATCCACTATGGACTGGACTCTCACTATTATGTTAGATCCACTATGTACTGGACTCTCACACTATTATGTTAGATCCACTATGGACTGGACTCTCACTATTATGTTAGATCCACTATGGACAGGACTCTCACTGTTATGTTAGATCCACTATGGACTGGACTCTCACTGTTATGTTAGCTCCACTATGGACTGGACTCTCACACTATTATGTTAGATCCACTATGGACTGGACTCTCACTATTATGTTAGATCCACTATGGACTGGACTCTCACACTATTACGTTAGATCCACTTGACGTCCATTGCACCGGTCACCTAACTCACGCCCACTTTACCAAATTGGGATGGCTTAGAGTTGAGGAAAGAGTCCACCAAATTGCAAAGTGCCTGGTATTCCAAATACTCCGAGAAACTGTCCCCAAGTACCCGTCCAACTATTTCACCAGACTAAGTGATGCTCACAGGTACTACACCAGAGGGACTTCCTCAGACCTCGTACCCCCAAAATTCAACCTTCTGTTGTCACGTGTTGACTTCATCATCTTCACAGGGACACCAGTCACTGGGAACTCCTGGCTGATGTTGTGTTCCTCCTCTTCGTCTTTAATGGGAGGGGGCTGTGGGGCCTGCTCTTCTTCTTTAAAGTGGGAGGAGTCCTGCTCCGTCCTGAAGCTCCACCCTTGCAAGATGAAGGTGTTCCTGTGTTCTCTCATGTGTGGTAATCAACAGAAAGATATTGTTCTAACCCAATATACCTTATCGATACCAATATTCCCTATCGATACCAATATTCCTTAATGATACTAATATTCCTTATTGATACCAATATTCCTTATCGATACCAATATTCTTTGTTGATACTAACATTCCTAATTGATACCAATATTTATCGATACCAATATTCCCTATTGATACCAATATTCCCCAGCGATACCAATATTGCCTATTGATACCAAGGTTCCTTATCGATACAAGTATTCCTTATCGACACCAATCTTACTTATTGATACCAAGATTTCTTATTGATATCAATAGTCCTTATCAATACCAATATTCCTTATCGATACTAATATTCCTTTTTGATATTAATATTCCTTACTGATACCAATATTTTTTCTTTATACTAATATTCCTTATTGATACCGATATTCCGTACCGCTACCAATATTAATTATTGATACCAAGATTCCTCATTCATACCAATATTCCCTATTGATACCAATATTTATTAACGATACAATATTCTTTATCGATACTAATATTCCTATTTGATACCAATATTCCTTATTGATGCCAATATTCCTTATTGATGCCAATATTCCTTATTGATACAAATATTCCTTATTGATACCAATATTTATTATCGATACAATATTCTTTATTGATACCAATATTTATTATTGATACAATATTCTTTATTGATACTAATATTCCTATTTGATACCAATATTCCTTATTGATGCCAATATTCCTTATTGATACCAATATTCCTTATTGATACCAATATTTATTATCGATACAATATTCTTTATTGATACCAATATTTATTATCGATACAACATTCTTTATTGATACTAATATTCCTATTTGATATCAATATTCCTTGTTGATACCCACATTCCTTTTCGATACCGATAACAAGAGCAGCGATTGCCTCATACCTTATAGCTGTTCAGCAAACGTTCTACGTTACGATTAGGTAATTAACATGAGCAGCGATTGCATCATACCTTATAGCTGTTCAGCAAACGTTCTACGTTACGATTAGGTAATTAACATGAGCAGCGATTGCATCATACCTTATAGCTGTTCAGCAAGCATTCTACGTTACGATTAGGTAATTAACATGAGCAGCGATTGCATCATACCTTATAGCTGTTCAGCAAACATTCTACGTTACGATTAGGTAATTAACATGAGCAGCGATTGCATCATACCTTATAGCTGTTCAGCAAACGTTCTACGTTACGATTAGGTAATTAACATGAGCAGCGATTGCCTCATACCTTATAGCTGTTCAGCAAACGTTCTACGTTACGATTAGGTAATTAACATGAGCAGCGATCGCATCATACCTTATAGCTGTTCAGCAAACGTTATACGTTACGATTAGGTAATTAACATGAGCAGCGATTGCATCATACCTTATAGCTGTTCAGGCAACATGCTAAGTTACAAAGCAGCACTTCTCTGATATTGCTAAAGTGCTATCTCCATTAGGAAGGCCAATGGTTGCAGGAAGTATAATTTAA
>NC_084753.1:43300835-43348335 GCF_033978785.1 Entelurus aequoreus | reverse complement strand
AAAACATGCTTTCAGTGTGGAGAGATAATTGCCGCGGGCTGTTTTCCAACACGCCGGGGGGGGGGGGGGGGGCCGTGATCCACGTCCACGGCGGAAGACGCGCGCGACATCAAGTTTGCGTCACGCGCACCAACGTGACGGCTTTACGCGCTCGTTGTCAGCGTGACGCTACCCACGTCACGTTGTTTTTTTTAATTTTATTTTTTTCATTTTATTTAATTTAATATTTTAATTTTTAATTTTTTATATTTTTTATTATTTATTATTAACACAAATAGGTCTGCTTCCGGGTTTTTTGGCCCCGCCCTCTTTCCCGGTATCCGGGAAGTATTTTCCCACATTTTGTTATTGCGAAATTGATTTTTTTTTTCCTCCTCAAAATTCTACACACAATACCGCATCGTGACAATGTAAAGGTGTATTTTCGGAAAAAAAATGTCATTAAAAATAAAAACACAGTAATTTTTATAATTGTTTTTATTAAAAATACATAAATAATAAAAACAATTCTAAAAATAACACTTGTTAAAAAATTCCATTCGAAAGCACTACACTTTTTTCCACATTTTGTTGTTACAGCTTTATTCCAAAACATGAATTTTTTTTAAATATATTTTTGTAAATCTATTAAAATAAAAAACTCAATAAATAATATTAGAAATATTTTTTACATTTTTTTTAGAAAATAACTACATTTTGTTCATAATGACAAGCAAAGAATTGTTTTCATATATTTTTTTTTTTTACAAATTTTTGCAAATGTAACGTGAAAAAAATCTTTACATATTTTTGCTAATTTATTCAAATAAAATAAAAAACTCTAATTATCTAATACAAATTAAAAATATATATTTTTAAGAAAATAACAAAATTGTGTCCATAACGACTAGTTGTGATTTTTTTTTTTTTTTTTTGCAAATGTATAAAAAAATAAATAAAATAATAATAATAATAATAAACATTATAAAAATAACACTTAAAAAAAATTTCAATTTAAAGCACTTCACTTTCCCCACAGCTCATGTTACAGCCTTATTGCCAATTGGAAGACATTCATTCTTGTCCTCAAAATTCTACACACAATACCCCATCGTGACAATGTAAAGGTGTATTTTCGGGGAAAAAATGTCATTAAAAATAAAAACACGGTAATTTTTCCTTTCTTTACAATTTTTAGCAAATGTATTAAAAATACATTAATAATCAAAACAATTCGAAAAATAACACCTGTTAAAAAATTCAATTAGAAAGCACTGCACTTTTTTCCACATTTTGTTGTTACAGCTTTATTCCAAAATATGAAAAAAATATTTACATATTTTTGTAAATCTATTAAAATAAAAAACTCAATAAATAATATTACAAATATTTTAAAAATTTTTTTTAGAAAATAACTAAATTTTGTTCATAATGACAAGCAAAGAATTGTTTTTATATATATATATTTTTTTTTACAAATTTTTGCAAATGTAACGTGAAAAAAATCTTTACATATTTTTGCTAATTTATTCAAATAAAATAAAAAACTCTAATAATCTAATACAAATTAAAAATATATAATTTTAAGAAAATAACAAAATTGTGTCCATAATGACTAGTTGAGATTTTTGTTTTGTTTTTTAATTTTTTGTTGCAAATGTACAAAAATAAAAAACTCAATAAATAATAATACAAATATTTTTTTACATTTTTTTAAAGAAAATAACAAAATTTTGTTCATAATGACAAGCTGAGAATTGTTTTTATATATATATATTTTTTTTTTACAAATTTTTGCAAATGTAATGTGAAAAAAATCTTTACATATTTTTGCTAATTTATTAAAATAAAATAAAAAACTCAATAATAATACAAATTAAAAAATATATATTTTTAAGAAAATAACAAAATTGTGTCCGCAATGACTAGTTGATATTTTTTGTATTGTTTTTAATTTGTTATTATTAAATAATACATTTATTTATAAATGTATATATATATAAAAAAAATAAAAATAATAATAATAATAATAATTATAAACATTGTAAAAATAACACTTTTAAAAAAATGCAATTTAAAGCACTTCACTTTCCCCACAGCTCATGTTACAGCCGTATTGCCAATTGGAAGACATTCATTCTTGTCTTCAAAATTCTACACACAATACCCCATCGTGACAATGTTAAGGTGTATTTTCGGGAAAAAAATGTCATTAAAAATAAAAACACGTTCATTTTTCCTTTCTTTACAATTTTTTAGCAAATGTATTAAAAATACATAAATAATAAAAACTATTCTAAAAATAACACCTGTTCAAAAATTCAATTAGAAAGCACTACACTTTTTCCACATTTTGTTGTTACAGCTTTATTCCAAGACATGAAAAAAATCTTTATATATTTTTGTAAATCTATTAAAATAAAAAACTCAATAAATAATATTACAAATATTTTTTAAATTTTTTTAAAGAAAATAACTAAATTTTGTTCATAATGACAAGCAAATAATTGTTTTTATATATATTTATTTTTTTTTACAAATTTTTGCAAATGTAACGTGAAAAAAATCTTTACATATTTTTGCTAATTTATTAAAATAAAATAAAAAACTCTAATAATCTAATACAAATTAAAAATATATATTTTTAAGAAAATAACAAAATTGTGTCCATAATGAATAGTTGAGATTTTTGTTTTATTTTTTAATTTTTTGTTGCAAATGTACAAAAATAAAAAACTCAATAAATAATAATACAAATATTTTTTTTTACATTTTTTAAAGAAAATAACAAAATTTTGTTCATTATGACAAGCTGAGAATTGTTTATATATATATATATATATATTTTTTACAAATTTTTGCAAATGTAATGTGAAAAAAATCTTTACATATTTTTGCTAATTTATTAAAATAAAATAAAAAACTCAATAATAATACAAATTAAAATATATATTTTTAAGAAAATAACAAAATGGTGTCCACAATGACTAGTTGAGATTTTTTTTAAATTATTTTTAATTTGTTATTATTATTAAATTATACATTTACTTATAAATGTATAAAAAAATATAATAATAATAATAATAATAATAATAATAATAATAATAATAATAATAATAATAATAATAATAATAATAATTATAAACATTGTAAACATAACACTTTAAAAAAAAATTCAATTTAAAGCACTTCACTTTCCCCACAGCTCATGTTACAGCCTTATTGCCAATAGGAAGACATTCATTCTTGTCCTCAAAATTCTACACACAATACCCCATCGTGACAATGTTAAGGTGTATTTTTGGGGGAAAAATGTCATTAAAAATAAAAACACGGTAATTTTTCTTTTCTTTACAATTTTTAGCAAATGTATTAAAAATACATAAATAATTAAAACAATTCTAAAAATAACACCTGTTAAAAAAATCAATTCTAAAGCACTACACTTTTTTCCACATTTTGTTGTTACAGCTTTATTCCAAGACATGAAAAAATTCTTTATATATTTTTGTAAATCTATTAAAATAAAAAACTCCATAAATAATATTACAAATATTTTTTTAAATTTTTTTAAGAAAATAACTAAATTTTGTTCATAATGACAAGCAAAGAATTGTTTTTATATATATATTTTTTTTTTACAAATGTTTGCAAATGTAACGTGAAAAAAATCTTTACATATTTTTGCTAATTTATTCAAATAAAAGAAAAAACTCTAATAATCTAATACAAATTAAAAATATATATTTTTAAGAAAATAACAAAATTGTGTCCATAATGACTAGTTGAGATTTTTGTTTTATTTTTTAATTTTTTGTTGCAAATGTACAAAAATAAAAAACTCAATAAATAATAATACAAATATTTTTTTACATTTTTTAAAGAAAATAACAAAATTTTGTTCATAATGACAAGCAAATAATTGTTTTTATATATATATATTTTTTTACAAATTTTTGCGAATGTAACGTGAAAAAAATCTTTACATATTTTTGCTAATTTATTCAAATAAAATAAAAAACTCTAATAATCTAATACAAATTAAAAATATATATTTTTAAGAAATTAACAAAATTGTGTCCATAATGACTAGTTGAGATTTTTGTTTTATTTTTTTATTTTTTGTTGCAAATGTACAAAAATAAAAAACTCAATAAATAATAATACAAATATTTTTTTACATTTTTTAAAGAAAATAACAACATTTTGTTCATAATGACAAGCTGAGAATTGTTTATATATATATATATATATTTTTTTTTTTTTTACAAATTTTTGCAAATGTAATGTGAAAAAAATCTTTACATATTTTTGCTAATTTATTAAAATAAAATAAAAAACTCTAATAATCTAATACAAATTAAAAATATATAAATTTTTAAGAAAATAACAAAATTGTGTCCATAATGACTAGTTGAGATTTTTGTTTTATTTTTTAATTTTTTGTTGCAAATGTACAAAAATAAAAAACTCAATAAATAATAATACAACATTTTTTTTAACATTTTTTAAAGAAAATAACAAAATTTTGTTCATAATGACAAGCTGAGAATTGTTTTTATATATATAATTGTTTACAAATTTTTGCAAATGTAATGTGAAAAAAATCTTTACATATTTTTGCTAATTTATTAAAATAAAATAAAAAACTCAAAAATAATACAAATTAAAATATACATTTTTAAGAAAATAACAAAATTGTGTCCACAATGACTAATTGAGATTTTTTTTAATTATTTTTAATTTGTCATTATTATTAAATTATACATTTATTTATAAATGTATAAAAAAATATACTAATAATAATAATAATAATAATAATTATAAACATTGTAAAAATAACACTTCAATTTAAAGCACTTCACTTTCCCCACAGCTCATGTTACAGCCTTATTGCCAATTGGAAGACATTCATTCTTGTCCTCAAAATTCTACACACAATACCCCATCGTGACAATGTTAAGGTGTATTTTCGGGGAAAAAATGTCATTAAAAATAAAAACACGGTAATTTTTCCTTTCTTTACAATTTTTAGCAAATGTATTAAAAATACATAAATAATAAAAACAATTCTAAAAATAACACTTGTTAAAAAATTCAATTCGAAAGCACTACACTTTTTTCCACATTTTGTTGTTACAGCTTTATTCCAAGACATGAAAAAAATCTTTATATATTTTTTTAAATCTATTAAAATAAAAAACTCAATAAATAATATTACAAATATTTTTTTAATTTTTTTAAAGAAAATAACTACATTTTGTTCATAATGACAAGCAAAGAATTGTTTTTATATATTTTTTTTAACAAATTTTTGCAAATGTAACGTGAAAAAAATCTTTACATATTTTTGCTAATTTATTAAAATAAAATAAAAAACTCTAATAATCTAATACAAATTAAAAATATATAATTTTAAGAAAATAACAAAATTGTGTCCATAATGACTAGTTAAGATTTTTGTTTTATTTGTTTATTTTTTGTTGCAAATTTACAAAAATAAAAAATTATAATAATAAACATTGTAAAAATAACACTTTAAAAAAAAAATTCAATTTAAAGCACTTCACTTTCCCCACAGCTCATGTTACAGCCTTATTGCCTTAGTTTTGTCCTCAAAATTCTACACACAATACCCCATCATGACTATGTAAAGGAGTATTTTTGGAAATGTTTTAATTAAAAATAACATTTTTAAAGTACATTTTTTTCACATTTTGTCATTACAGCTTTATTCCAAATTGCGGAAAAAAATCTTTACATATTTTTGCAAATCTATTAAAATAAAAAAACTCAATAAATAATAATACACATATTTTCCAAATATTTTTAAGAAAATAACTAAATTTAGTTGATAATGACAAGCTGAGAATTGTAATTTTTTTTGTTGCAAATTTTTGCAAATTTATAAAAAAAAAAATTATATGAATTTTTTTTTTAAAAATAACACTTTTAAAAAATTCAATTCAAAACACTTCACTTTCCCCACAGCTCATGTTACAGCCTTATTGCCTTAGTTTTGTCCTCAAAATTCTACACACAATACCCCATCATGACTATGTAAAGGAGAATTTTTGGAATTTTTTTAATTAAAAATAAAAATGTTTAAAGTACTTTTTCCACATTTCGTCATTACAACTTTATTCCAAAACGTGGAAAAAAAATATTTACATATTTTTGCAAATCTATTCAAATAAAAAAAAAAAATCAATAAATAATAAAAATATTTTTTTAATATTTTAAAAAAAATAACAACATTTTGTTCATTGTTTTTTTTTTTTGCACACTTTTTAAAAATTGAATTCAAAACACTTCACTGTTCCCACAGCTCATGTTACAGCCTTATTACTATGTAAAGGAGTATTTTTTGATATTTTTTATTACAAATTTAATTTTTTAAAGTACACTTTTTCCACATTTTGTCATTACAACTTTATTCCAAAACGTGGAAAAAAATCTTTACATATTTTTGCAAATCTATTAAAATAAAAAAAACCTCAATAAATATTAAAAATATTTTTTAAATATTTTTAAGAAAACTAAATTTTGTTCATAATGACAAGCTGAGAATTTTAATTTTTTACACATTTTTGCAAATGTATTAAAAAAAATAATATCAAAAACAATTCTAAAAATAACACTTTAAAAAAAAATCAATTCAAAGCACTTCAATTTCCCAACAGCTCATTTTACAGCCTTATTGCCTTAGTTTTGTCCTCAAAATTCTACACACAATACCCCATCATGACTATGTAAAAGAGTATTTTTGGAAATGTTTTAATTAAAAATAACATAAAGTACACCTTTTTCACATTTTGTCATTACAGCTTTATTCCAAAATGCGGAAAAAAATCTTTACATATTTTTGCAAATCTATTAAAATAAAAAAACTCAATAAATAATAATACAAATATTTTTAAAATATTTTTAAGAAAATAACTAAATTTAGTTGATAATGAGAATTGTAATTTTTTTTTTTGCAAATTTTTTTTTATAAAAAAAAATTATATCAAAAACAATTTTAAAAATAACACTTTTAAAAAATTCAATTCAAAACACTTCACTTTCCCAACAGTTCATGTTACAGCCTTATTGCCTTAGTTTTTTCCTCAAAATTCTACACACAATACCCCATCATGACTATGTAAAGGAGAATTTTTTAAATTAAAAATAAACATTTTTGAAGTACTTTTTCCACATTTTGTCGTTACAACTTTATTCCAAAACGTGAAAA
The DNA here is from genome assembly GCF_033978785.1 of Entelurus aequoreus. Lineage (NCBI taxonomy): Eukaryota > Metazoa > Chordata > Actinopteri > Syngnathiformes > Syngnathidae > Entelurus > Entelurus aequoreus. The sequence goes on along the minus strand of NC_084753.1, from coordinate 43,341,122 downwards.
AAATCTTTACATATTTTTGCAAATCAATTCAAATTAAAAAAAAAAATCAATAAATAATACAAATATTTTTTTAAATATTTTTAAGAAAATAACAAAATTGTGTTAATAATAAAGAGCTGAGAATTTTTTATTTTTTTTGCAACTTTTTGCAAATGTATCAAAATTTTTTTTAATTATATATACATCAAAAACAATTCTAAAAATAACACTTTTTAAAAATTCAATTCAAAACACTTCACTGTTCCCACAGCTCATGTTACAGCCTTATTGCCTTAGTTTTGTCCTCAAAATTCTACACACAATACCCCATCATGACTATGTAAAGGAGTATTTTTTGATTTTTTATTAAAAATTACATTTTTTAAAGTACACTTTTTCCACATTTTGTCATTACAACTTTATTCCAAAACGTGGAAAAAAATCTTTACATATTTTTTCAAATCTATTAAAATAAAATAAAAACTCAATAAATATTAAAAATATTTTTTAAATATTTTTAAGAAAACTAAATTTTGTTCATAATGACAAGCTGAGAATTTTTATTTTTTACAAATTTTTGCAAATGTATTAAAAAAAAATAATATCAAAAACAATTCTAAAATAAAACACTTTAAAAAAAAATTCAATTCAAAGCACTTCACTTTTCCCACAGCTCATGTTACAGCCTTATTGCCTTAGTTTTGTCCTCAAAATTCTACACACAATACCCCATCATGACAATGTAAAGGAGTATTTTTGGAAATGTTTTAACTAAAAATAAAGACAAATAAAGTACACTTTTTTCCAAATTTTGTCGTTACAACTTTATTCCAAACCGTGAAAAAATATTTACACATTTTTGCATATTTATTAAAATAAAAAAACTCAATAAAAAATTTTAAAAAATCTTTAAAAAAAATCTTTAAGAAAATAACCAAATTTTGTCCATATTGACGAGCTGAGAAATTGTATTTATTTTTTTAAATTTTTTGTGCAAATGTATCAGAAAAAAATAAATACAAAATAATAATAATAATAATAATAATAATAATAATAAAAGCAATTCTAAAAATAACACTTTTTCAAAAATTCAATTCAAAAGCACTTCACTTTCCCAACAGCTCATGTTACAGCCTTATTGTCTTAGTTTTGTCCTCAAAATTCTACACACAATACCCCATCATGACTATGTAAAGGAGTATTTTTGGAAACAATTTTATTGAAAAAAATTTTAAAGTACACTTTTCCCACATTTTGTCGTTACAGCTTTATTCCAAAACGTGAAAAAAATCTCAACATATTTTTGCTAACTTATTTAAATAAAAAAACTCAATAAATAATAATACAAATCTTTAAAAATGTATTTTTAAGAAAATAACTAAATTGTGTCCATAATGACAAGTTGAGAATTGTTTGCGTTTACGCGCCAAACGGCAGCTCAGAATACCCACCGTTTTTTGGATACACCCGAGGGAGTACTTGAGGGTGCTCCCCCGGGTGATTCCCTCGTTCTACTGGAGGACTTCAACGCTCATATTGGCAACGACAGTGAAACCTGGAGAGGCGTGATTGGGAAGAATGTCCGCCCGGATCTGAACCCGAGTGGTGTTTTGTTATTGGACTTTTGTGCTGGTCACAGATTGTCCATAACGAACACCATGTTCAAGCATAAGGGTGTCCACATGTGCACTTGGCACCAGGACACCCTAGGCCCCAGTCCCATGATCGACTTTGTAGTTGTGTCATCGGATTTGCGGCCTCATGTTTTGGACACTCGGGCGAAGAGAGGGGCGGAGCTTTCTACCGATCACCACCTGGTGGTGAGTTGGCTGCGATGGTGCAGCCCAAACGCATTGTGAGGGTCTGCTGGGAACGTCTGGCAGAGTCTCCTGTCAGAGAGAGTTTCAATTCCCACCTCCGGAAGAACTTTGAACATGTCACGAGGGAGGTGCTGGACATTGAGTCCGAGTGGACCATGTTCCGTACCTCTGTTGTCGAGGCGGCCGATTGGAGCTGTGGCCGCAAGGTGGTTGGTGCCTGTCGTGGCGGTAATCCTAGAGGGATGCTGTCAAGCTGAAGAAAGAGTCCTATCAGGTTCTTTTGGCTCATAGGACTCCGGAGGCAGCAGACAGGTACGGACAGGCCAAGCGGTGTGCGGCTTCAGCGGTCGCGGAGGCAAAAACTTGGACATGGGAGGAGTTCGGGGAAGCCATGGAAAACGACTTCCAGACGGCTTCGAAGCGATTCTGGACCACCATCCGCCACCCCAGGAAGGGGTTGGCAGTGCAATGTCAACACCGTGTATGGTGGGGATGGTGTTCTGCTGACCTCGACTGCGGATGTTGTGGATCGGTGGAGGGAATACTTCGAAGACCTCCTCAATCCCACCAACACATCTTCCTATGAGGAATCTGTGGTGGGCTCTCCTATTTCTGGGGCTGAGGTTGCCGACGTAGTTAAAAAGCTCCTCGGTGGCAAGGCTCCGGGGGTGGATGAGATCCGTCCGGAGTTCCTTAAGGCTCTGGATGCTGTGGGGCTGTCTTGGTTGACAAGACTCTGCAACATCGCGTGGACATCGGGGGGCGGTACCTTTGGATTGGTGGTGGTTCCTCTCTTTAAGAAGGGGAACCGGAGGGTGTGTTCTAACTATCGTGGGATCACACTCCTCAGCCTTCCCGGTAAGGTCTATTCAGGTGTACTGGAGAGGAGGCTACGCCGGATAGTCGAACTTCGGATTCAGGAGGAACAGTGTGGTTTTCGTCCTGGTCGTGGAACTATGGACCAGCTCTATACTCTCGGCAGGGTCCTTGAGGGTGCATGGCAGTTTTCCCAACCAGTCTACATGTGCTTTGTGGACTTGGAGAAGGCATTCGATCGAAGTCCTTTGGGGAGTGCTCAGAGAGTATGGGTATGGGACTGTCTGATTGTGGCGGTCCGCTCCCTGTACGATCAGTGTCAGAGCTTGGTCCGCATTGCCGGCAGTAAGTCGAACACGTTTCCAGTGAGGGTTGGACTCCGCCAAGGCTGCCCTTTGTCACCCATTCTGTTCAGAACTTTTATGGACAGAATTTCTAGGCGCAGTCAAGGCGTTGAGGGGATCTGGTTTGGTGGCTGCAGGATTAGGTCTCTGCTTTTTGCAGACGATGTGGTCCTGATGGCTTCATCTGGCCAAGATCTTCAGCTCTCACTGGATCGGTTCGCAGCCGAGTGTGAAGCGACTGGGATGGGAATCAGCACCTCCAAGTCCGAGGCCATGGTTCTCGCCCGGAAAAGGGTGGAAAGCCATCTCCGGGTTGGGGAGGAGACCCTTCCCCAAGTGGAGGAGTTCAAGTACCTCGGAGTCTTGTTCACGAGTGAGGGAAGAGTGGATCGTGAGATCGACAGGCGGATCGGTGCGGCGTCTTCAGTAATGCGGACACTGTATCGATCCATTGTGGTGAAGAAGGAGCTGAGCCGGAAGGCAAAGCTCTCAATTTACCGGTCGATCTATGTTCCCATCCTCACCTATGGTCATGAGCTTTGGGTCATGACCAAAAGGACAAGATCACGGGTACAAGCGGCCCAAATTAGTTTCCTCCGCCGGGTGGTGGGGCTCTCCCTTAGAGATAGGGTGAGAAGCTCTGTCATCCGGGAGGAGCTCAAAGTAAAGCCGCTGCTCCTCCACATGGAGAGGAACCAGATGAGGTGGTTCGGGCATCTGGTCAGGATGCCACCCGAACGCCTCCCTCGGGAGGTGTTTAGGGCACGTCCGACCGGTAGGAGGCCAGGGGGAAGACCCAGGACACGATGGGAAGACTATGTCTCCCGGCTGGCCTGGGAACGCCTCGGGATCCCCCGGGAGGAGCTGGACCAAGTGGCTGGGGAGAGGGAAGTCTGGGTTTCTCTGCGACCCGACCTTGGATAAGTGGAAGAAGATGGATGGATGGATACACCTAAAAAATAGTGCATGTCGCTACTTGGCGCTATCTTAGAAGTACGCTAACTGGTCCTACGTTATCATGCTAACGTTAGCATGCTAACTTCTTCGATAAATGTGTATGTTTGAACCTAAAGCTAAAAAGAAAAATCCAATTATTTTTCAAACAGAGGACCAGGAACTAGGAAGGCAAAGTGCGGGACAAATCCAAGGAGCAGCTGAGAAGGACCACTACACGGACCACCCAGGACCACCTCACCTTTCTCCCGCCTGCCGAGACAGGAAGTAGCCGCCGCTGCCTCCTTTCCATTCGCACCTGCGGGTGTGTGTGTGTGTGTGTGTGTGTGTGTGTGTGTGTGTGTGTGTGTGTGTGTGTGTGTGTGTGTGTGTGTGTGTGTGTGTGTGTGTGTGTGTGTGTGTGTGTGTGTGCGCGCCCAGGAAGGTGTGTGACAAGATGTTCCTGCCAGGAAGACGTGCGGTCATGCGTGTGTCAGACGTGTAACATGTCTTCCAGCACGCCGCCACCACCTTTGGGAGCGCCACTCCACCTGTTGGCCCGCTGAGAGACGTGCACCTTCATTATCTTCTCCCACCTCGCATCACATGTCACCACCCAGAGACCCCCCACACCCCCACATGTAAAAGTGTGGCCAGGTTATTATCAGATCACACACACACACACACACACACACACACACACACACACACACACACACACACACACACACACACACACACACATGAGAATAACATCAAGCATGAGGTAATAACACACCTGAGTTGCTTAATTTCACTTGGCAAGGTGTGTGTGTGTGTGTGTGTGTGTGTGTGTGTGTGTGTGTGTGTGTGTGTGTGTGTGTGTGTGTGTGTGTGTGTGTGTGTGTGTGTGTGTGTGTGTGTGTGTGTGTGTGTGTGTGTGTGTGTGTGTGTGTGTGTGCGGGTGTCACCGACACAATCTGATAACAACCAAATTGAAAGGAGACGCTAGCTGGATATAGCTGACTGCTAGCTATTTTTAGCCGTCATTTCTTTTGGGGTTTTAGCATAAAGGTAGCACACTAGCACAAAGGCATCCCGATATCATTTTTTTTTTTAGCATTTTCGCATTTTAGCCAGGTAGCATGTTGCCATTTTATTCTGAAAGTTTTGTAGTCAGTTAACAGTTTTGGTTTTTTTTTAATAGGAAGACACGTTAGCATTTTCTTCTGAAAGTGCGGTAGCATGTTAGCAGGATAGCATGTTAGCATTTTATTCTGAAAGTTTTGTAGTCAGTCAACAGATTTTTCTTATAGGAAGACACGTTAGCATTTTCTTCTGACAGTGCGGTAGCATGTTAGCAGGTTAGCAGAATAGCATTTTCTTCTGAAAGTGCGGTAGCATGTTAGCAGGATAGCATGTTAGCATTTTATGCCGAAGGTTTTGTAGTAGGTTGACAGGTTTCTATAGGAAAATCACATTAGCATTTTCTTCTGAAAGTGCAGTAGCATTTTAGTAGGATAGCATGTTAGCATTTTATTCTGAAAGTTTTGTAGTCAGTCAACAGGTTTTTTCTTATAGGAAGACACGTTAGCATTTTCTTCTGAAAGTGCGGTAGCATGTTCGCAGGTTAGCAGAATAGCATGTTGGCATTTTATTCTGAAAGTTTTGTAGTCAGTTAACAGTTTTTTTTATAGGAACACACGTTAGCATTTTCTTCTGAAAGTGCGGCAGCATGTTAGCAGGATAGCATGTTAGCATTTTATTCTGAAAGTTTTGTAGTCAGTCAACAGGTTTTTCTTATAGGAAGACACGTTAGCATTTTCTTCTGAAAGTGCAGTAGCATGTTAGCAGGATAGCATGTTAGCATTTTATTCTGAAAGTTTTGTAGTCAGTCAACAGGTTTTTCTTATAGGAAGACACGTTAGCATTTTCTTCTGAAAGTGCGGTAGCATGTTCGCAGGTTAGCAGAATAGCATGTTGGCATTTTATTCTGGAAGTTTTATAGTCAGTTAACAGTTGTTTTTTTTTTAATAGGAAGACTCGTTAGCATTTTCTTCTGAAAGTGCGGTAGCATGTTAGCAGGATAGCATGCTAGCATTTCATTCTGAAAGTTTTGTAGTCAGTTAACAGTTTTTTTTATAGGAACACACGTTAGCATTTTCTTCTGAAAGTGCGGTAGCATGTTAGCAGGATAGCATGTTAGCATTTTATTCTGAAAGTTTTGTAGTCAGTCAACAGGTTTTTCTTATAGGAAGATACGTTTGCATTTTCTTCTGAAAGTGCGGTAGCATGTTCGCAGGTTAGCAGAATAGCATGTTGGCATTTTATTCTAAAAGTTTTGTAGTCAGTTAACAGGTTTCTTTTATAGGAACACACGTTAGCATTTTCTTCTGAAAGTGCGGTAGCATGGTAGCAGGATAGCATGTTAGCATTTTATTCTGAAAGTTTTGTAGTCAGTCAACAGGTTTTTCTTATAGGAAGACACGTTAGCATTTTCCTCTGAAAGTGCGGTAGCATGTTCGCAGGTTAGCAGAATAGCATGTTAGCATTTTATTCTGAAAGTTTTGTAGTCAGTTAACAGGTTGTTTTTTTTATAGGAACACACGTTAGCATTTTCTTTTGAAAGTGCGGTAGCATGTTAGCAGGATAGCATGTTAGCATTTTATTCTGAAAGTTTTGTAGTCAGTCAACAGGTTTTTCTTATAGGAAGACACGTTAGCATTTTCCTCTGAAAGTGCGGTAGCATGTTCGCAGGTTAGCAGAATAGCGTGCTAGCATTTTATTCTGAAAGTTTTGTAGTCAGTTAACAGGTTTTTTTTATAGGAACACACGTTAGCATTTTCTTTTGAAAGTGCGGCAGCATGTTAGCAGGATAGCATGTTAGCATTTTATTCTGAAAGTTTTGTAGTCAGTCAACAGGTTTTTCTTATAGGAAGACACGTTAGCATTTTCTTCTGAAAGTGCGGTAGCATGTTCGCAGGTTAGCAGAATAGCATATTGGCATTTTATTCTGAAAGTTTTGTAGTCAGTTAACAGGTTTCTTTAATAGGAACACACGTTAGCATTTTCTTCTGAAAGTGCGGTAGCATGTTAGCAGGATAGCATGTTAGCATTTTATTCTGAAAGTTTTGTAGTCAGTCAACAGGTTTTTCTTATAGGAAGACACGTTAGCATTTTCTTCTGAAAGTGCGGTAGCATGTTCGCAGGTTAGCAGAATAGCATGTTGGCATTTTATTCTGAAAGTTTTGTAGTCAGTTAACAGGTTTCTTTAATAGGAACACACGTTAGCATTTTCTTCTGAAAGTGCGGTAGCATGTTCGCAGGATAGCATGTTAGCATTTTATTCTGAAAGTTTTGTAGTCAGTCAACGGGTTTTTCTTATAGGAAGACACGTTAGCATTTTCTTCTGAAAGTGCGGTAGCATGTTCGCAGGTTAGCATGTTAGCATTTTATTCTGAAAGTTTTGTAGTCAGTCAACGGGTTTTTCTTATAGGAAGACACGTTAGCATTTTCTTCTGAAAGTGCGGTAGCATGTTCGCAGGTTAGCAGAATAGCATGTTGGCATTTTATTCTGAAAGTTTTGTAGTCAGTTAACAGGTTTCTTTAATAGGAACAAACGTTAGCATTTTCTTCTGAAAGTGCGGTAGCATGTTAGCAGGATAGCATGTTAGCATTTTATTCTGAAAGTTTTGTAGTCAGTCAACAGGTTTTTCTTATAGGAAGACACGTTAGCATTTTCTTCTGAAAGTGCTGTAGCATGTTAGCAGGATAGCATGTTAGCATTTTATTCTGAAAGTTTTGTAGTCAGTCAACAGGTTTTTCTTATAGGAAGAAACGTTAGCATTTCTTCTGAAAGTGCGGTAGCATGTTCGCAGGTTAGCAGAATAGCATGTTGGCATTTTATTCTGAAAGTTTTGTAGTCAGTTAACAGGTTTCTTTTATAGGAACACACGTTAGCATTTTCTTCTGAAAGTGCGGTAGCATGTTAGCAGGATAGCATGTTAGCATTTTATTCTGAAAGTTTTGTAGTCAGTCAACAGGTTTTTCTTATAGGAAGACACGTTAGCATTTTCTTCTGAAAGTGCAGTAGCATGTTAGCAGGATAGCATGTTAGCATTTTATTCTGAAAGTTTTGTAGTCAGTCAACAGGTTTTTCTTATAGGAAGACACGTTAGCATTTTCTTCTGAAAGTGCGGTAGCATGTTCGCAGGTTAGCAGAATAGCATGTTGGCATTTTATTCTGGAAGTTTTATAGTCAGTTAACAGTTGTTTTTTTTTAATAGGAAGACTCGTTAGCATTTTCTTCTGAAAGTGCGGTAGCATGTTAGCAGGATAGCATGCTAGCATTTCATTCTGAAAGTTTTGTAGTCAGTTAACAGTTTTTTTTATAGGAACACACGTTAGCATTTTCTTCTGAAAGTGCGGTAGCATGTTAGCAGGATAGCATGTTAGCATTTTATTCTGAAAGTTTTGTAGTCAGTCAACAGGTTTTTCTTATAGGAAGACACGTTAGCATTTTCTTCTGAAAGTGCGGTAGCATGTTCGCAGGTTAGCAGAATAGCATGTTGGCATTTTATTCTGAAAGTTTTGTAGTCAGTTAACAGGTTTCTTTTATAGGAACACACGTTAGCATTTTCTTCTGAAAGTGCGGTAGCATGGTAGCAGGATAGCATGTTAGCATTTTATTCTGAAAGTTTTGTAGTCAGTCAACAGGTTTTTCTTATAGGAAGACACGTTAGCATTTTCCTCTGAAAGTGCGGTAGCATGTTCGCAGGTTAGCAGAATAGCATGCTAGCATTTTATTCTGAAAGTTTTGTAGTCAGTTAACAGGTTGTTTTTTTTATAGGAACACACGTTAGCATTTTCTTTTGAAAGTGCGGTAGCATGTTAGCAGGATAGCATGTTAGCATTTTATTCTGAAAGTTTTGTAGTCAGTCAACAGGTTTTTCTTATAGGAAGACACGTTAGCATTTTCCTCTGAAAGTGCGGTAGCATGTTCGCAGGTTAGCAGAATAGCGTGCTAGCATTTTATTCTGAAAGTTTTGTAGTCAGTTAACAGGTTTTTTTTATAGGAACACACGTTAGCATTTTCTTTTGAAAGTGCGGCAGCATGTTAGCAGGATAGCATGTTAGCATTTTATTCTGAAAGTTTTGTAGTCAGTCAACAGTTTTTTCTTATAGGAAGACACGTTAGCATTTTCTTCTGAAAGTGCGGTAGCATGTTCGCAGGTTAGCAGAATAGCATATTGGCATTTTATTCTGAAAGTTTTGTAGTCAGTTAACAGGTTTCTTTAATAGGAACACACGTTAGCATTTTCTTCTGAAAGTGCGGTAGCATGTTCGCAGGATAGCATGTTAGCATTTTATTCTGAAAGTTTTGTAGTCAGTCAACGGGTTTTTCTTATAGGAAGACACGTTAGCATTTTCTTCTGAAAGTGCGGTAGCATGTTCGCAGGTTAGCAGAATAGCATGTTGGCATTTTATTCTGAAAGTTTGTAGTCAGTTAACAGGTTTCTTTAATAGGAACACACGTTAGCATTTTCTTCTGAAAGTGCGGTAGCATGTTAGCAGGATAGCATGTTAGCATTTTATTCTGAAAGTTTTGTAGTCAGTCAACAGGTTTTTCTTATAGGAAGACACGTTAGCATTTTCTTCTGAAAGTGCTGTAGCATGTTAGCAGGATAGCATGTTAGCATTTTATTCTGAAAGTTTTGTAGTCAGTCAACAGGTTTTTCTTATAGGAAGAAACGTTAGCATTTCTTCTGAAAGTGCGGTAGCATGTTCGCAGGTTAGCAGAATAGCATGTTGGCATTTTATTCTGAAAGTTTTGTAGTCAGTTAACATGTTTCTTTTATAGGAACACACGTTAGCATTTTCTTCTGAAAGTGCGGTAGCATGTTAGCAGGATAGCATGTTAGCATTTTATGCCGAAGGTTTTGTAGTAGGTTGACAGGTTTCTGTAGGAAAATCACATTAGCATTTTCTTCTGAAAGTGCAGTAGCATGTTAGCAGGATAGCATGTTACCATTTTATTCTGAAAGTTTTGTAGTCAGTTAACAGGTTTTTTTTATAGGAAGACACGTTAGCATTTTCTTCTGAAAGTGCAGTAGCATGTTAGCAGAATAGCATGTTAGCATTTTATGCCAAAGGTTTTGTAGTAGGTTGACAGGTTTCTATTAGAAAATCACATTAGCAATTTCTTCTGAAAGTGCGGTAGCATGTTAGCAGAATAGCACGTTAACATTTTTTTCTCAAAGTGCGGTAGCATTTTAGCAGGATACCATGTTAACATTTCATTCTGAAAGTTTTGTAGTCAGTCAACAGGTTTTTCTTATAGGAAGACACGTTAGCATTTTCTTCTGAAAGTGCGGTAGCATGTTCGCAGGTTAGCAGAATAGCAAGTTGGCATTTTATTCTGAAAGTTTTGTAGTCGGTTAACTTTTTTTTTATAGGAAGACATGTTAGCATTTACTTCTAAAAGTGCGGTAGCATTTAAGCAGGATAGCATGTTAGCATTTTATTCCGAAGGTTTTGTAGTAGGGTGACAGGTTTCTATGGGAAAATCACATTAGCATTTTCTTCTGAAAGTGCGGTAGCATGTTAGCAGAATAGCATGTTAGCATTTTATTCCGAAAGTTTTGTAGAGGTTTGATAGGTTTCTATGGGATAATCACATTAGCATTTTCTTTTGAAAGTGCAGTAGCATGTTAGCAGGTTAGCAGAGTAGCATGTTTAGCATTTTATTCCGAAGGTTTTGTAGTAGGTTGACAGGTTTCTATGGGAAAAACACATTAGCATTTTCTTCTGAAAGTGCGGTAGCATGTTAGCAGGTTAGCAGAATAGCATGTTAGCATTTTGTTCCGAAGGTTTTGTAGTAGGTTGACAGGTTTCTATGACAAAATCACATTAGCATTTTCTTCTGAAAGTGCGGTAACATGTTAACAGGTTAGCAGAATAGCATGTTAGCATTTTGTTCCGAATATTTTGTAGTAGTAGGCTGACAGGTTTCTATAGGAAAATCACATTAGCATTTTCTTCTGAAAGTGCGGTAGCATGTTAGCAGCGTAGCATGTTAGCATTTTGTTCCGAATGTTTTTGTAGTAGGTTGACAGGCTTCCATAGGAAAAACACATTAGCATTTTCTTCTGAAAGTGCGGGAGCATGTTTGCAGGTTAGCAGAATAGCATGTTAGCATTTTATTCTGAAAGTTTTGTAGTCAGTTAACAGGTTTTTCTTATAGGAAGACACGTTAGCATTTTCTTCTGAAAGTGCGGTAGCATGTTAGCAGGATATCATATTAGCATTTTATGACGTAGGTTTTGTAGTCAATTAACAGGTTTTTTTTTTATAGGAAGACACGTTAGCATTTTCTTCTGAAAGTGCGGTAGCATGTTAGCAGGATAGCATGTTAGCATTTTGTTCCGAAAGTTTTGTAGTAGGTTGACAGGTGTCTATAGGAAAATCACATTAGCATTTTCTTCTGAAAGTGCGGTAGCATGTTAGCAGGTTAGCAAAATAGCATGTTAGCATTTTATTCCGAAGGTATTGTATCATGTTAGCAGGTTAACAGAATAGCATGTTAGCATGGTATTTTGAATGTGCTTTTACATGTTGACAGGTTTCCGGGATAGTGCGTTAGCATTTTATTCTGAAAGTGCGATAGCATGTTAGCAGGTTTCTAGGATAGCATGTTAGCATTTTATTATGTTAGTTCCGTAGAAGGTTTACAGGTTTCCAGGGAAAGCATGTTAGCATTTTATTCTGAAGGTCCTGTAGTTGGTTAAAAGGTTTCCAGGATATAATTTTATTCTGAAGGTGGTGTAGCATGTTAGCAGGTTTTCAGAATAGCATGTTATCATTTTATCCTGAATGTTCTGTAACATGGTAGCAGGTTTCTAGTGGAGCATTGTTGTATTTTATTCTGAAGGTGCAGGAGCATGTTGGGAGGTTACCAGAAGAGCATTTTTGTCTGAAGGTGGGGTAGCATGTTAGCAGGTCTCTAGGGTAGCATAGTAGTATTTTATTCTGAAGGTGGGGTAGCATGTTAGCAGGTCTCTAGGGTAGCATAGTAGTATTTTATTCTGAAGGTGGGGTAGCATGTTAGCAGGTCTCTAGGGTAGCATAGTAGTATTTTATTCTGAAGGTGGGGTAGCATGTTAGCAGGTCTCTAGGGTAGCATAGTAGTATTTTATTCTGAAGGTGGGGTAGCATGTTAGCAGGTCTCTAGGGTAGCATAGTAGTATTTTATTCTGAGGGCGCAGTAGCAGTTTAGCAAGATAGCATGTTAGCATTTTATTCTGAAGGTTCTGTAATTGGTTAACAGGTTTCCAGAATAGCATATTCTGAAGGGGGTAGCATGTTAGCAGGTTAGCATCTTAGTATTTCAATCTGAATGTTGTGTAACATGTAAGCAGGTTTTTAGGATAGCATGAAAGTATTTTATTCTGAAGGTGGGGTAGCATGTTAGCAGTTTAGCAAGCTAGCATGTCATTGAATTGAACTACATGAGCTGGATATAAGAGATAGTTTATTGCTAGTTTATTGTTGTTTTGTCTACTTTTATTGATGTTTTGTCTACTTCTATTGTTGTTTTGTCTACTTTTATTGTTGTTTTGTCTACTTTTATTGATGTTTTGTCTACTTTTATTGTGGTTTTGTCTACTTTTTATTGTTGTTTTGTCCACTTTTATTGTGGTTTTGTCTACTTTTATTTATGTTTTGTCTACTTTTATTGTGGTTTTGTCTACTTTTATTGATGTTTTGTCTACTTCTATTGTTGTTTTGTCTACTTTTATTGATGTTTTGTCTACTTTTATTGTGGTTTTGTCTACTTTAATTATGTTTTGTCTACTTTTATTGTGGTTTTGTCTACTTTAATTATGTTTTGTCTACTTTTATTGATGTTTTGTCTACTTTTATTGTGGTTTTGTCTACTTCTATTGTTGTTTTGTCTACTTTTATTGATGTTTTGTCTACTTTTATTGATGTTTTGTCTACTTTTATTGTGGTTTTGTCTACTTTTTTTGTTGTTTTGTCCACTTTTATTGTGGGTTTTTTCTACTTTTATTGTGGTTGTGTCCACTTGTATTGTGGTTGTCTCTACTTGTATTGTGGGTTTTGTCCACTTTGTGGTTTTGTACACTTTTTTTGTGGTTTTGTCTCGTTTTATTGTGGTTTTGTCTCGTTTTATCGTGGTTTTGTCCACTTTTATTGTGGTGTTGTCTACTTTTATTGTGGTTTTGTCTACTTTTATTGTGGTTTTGTCTATTTCGTTGTGGTTTTGTGCATTTCGTTGTGGTTTTGTGTATTTCGTTGTGGTTTTGTCCACTTTTATCATGGTTTTGTCCACTTTTATTGTGGATTGGTCCACTTTTATTGTGGTTTTGTCTACTTTTATTGTGGTTTTGTCTACTTTTATTGTTGTTGTGTCTTGTTTTATTGTGGTTTTGTCCACTTGTATTGTGGTTGTGATGACTTATATTGTGGTTGTGTCCACTTTTATTGTGGTTGTGTTCACTTTTATTGTGGTTTTGTCCACTTGTATTGTGATTTTGTCTACTTTTATTGTGGTTTTGTCTACTTTTATTGTTGTTTTGTCTTGTTTTATTGTGGTTTTGTCTTGTTTTATTGTGGTTTTGTCCACTTGTATTGTGGTTGTGTCTACTTTTATCGTGGTTTTGTCCACTTTGTGGTTTTGTACACTTTTTTTGTGGTTTTGTCTAGTTTTATTGAGGTTTTGTCTAGTTTTATCGTGGTTTTGTCCACTTTTATTGTGGTTTTGTCTACTTTTATTGTGGTTTTGTCTACTTTTATTGTGGTGTTGTCTATTTCATTGTGGGTTTGTCTATTTTATTGTGGTTTTGTCCACTTTTATTGTGGTTTTGTCCACTTTAATTGTGGTTTTGTCCACTTTTATTGAGATTGTGTCTACTTTTATTGAGGTTTTGTCTACTTTTACTGTGGTTATGTCTCTTTTATTGAGGTTTTATCTAGTTTAATTGTGTGTGTATTTTAATTCTGCTTTTGTGTACATTTCATTCTGTTTACTTTTATTGATGTTTTGTCTACTTTTATTGTGGTTTTGTCTACTTTTTTTGTTGTTTTGTCCACTTTTATTGTGGGTTTTTTCTACTTTTATTGTGGTTGTGTCCACTTGTATTGTGGTTGTCTCTACTTGTATTGTGGGTTTTGTCCACTTTGTGGTTTTGTACACTTTTTTTGTGGTTTTGTCTCGTTTTATTGTGGTTTTGTCTCGTTTTATCGTGGTTTTGTCCACTTTTATTGTGGTGTTGTCTACTTTTATTGTGGTTTTGTCTACTTTTATTGTGGTTTTGTCTATTTCGTTGTGGTTTTGTGCATTTCGTTGTGGTTTTGTGTATTTCGTTGTGGTTTTGTCCACTTTTATCATGGTTTTGTCCACTTTTATTGTGGATTGGTCCACTTTTATTGTGGTTTTGTCTACTTTTATTGTGGTTTTGTCTACTTTTATTGTTGTTGTGTCTTGTTTTATTGTGGTTTTGTCCACTTGTATTGTGGTTGTGATGACTTATATTGTGGTTGTGTCCACTTTTATTGTGGTTGTGTTCACTTTTATTGTGGTTTTGTCCACTTGTATTGTGATTTTGTCTACTTTTATTGTGGTTTTGTCTACTTTTATTGTTGTTTTGTCTTGTTTTATTGTGGTTTTGTCTTGTTTTATTGTGGTTTTGTCCACTTGTATTGTGGTTGTGTCTACTTTTATCGTGGTTTTGTCCACTTTGTGGTTTTGTACACTTTTTTTGTGGTTTTGTCTAGTTTTATTGAGGTTTTGTCTAGTTTTATTGTGGTTTTGTCCACTTTTATTGTGGTTTTGTCTACTTTTATTGTGGTTTTGTCTACTTTTATTGTGGTGTTGTCTATTTCATTGTGGGTTTGTCTATTTTATTGTGGTTTTGTCCACTTTTATTGTGGTTTTGTCCACTTTAATTGTGGTTTTGTCCACTTTTATTGAGATTGTGTCTACTTTTATTGAGGTTTTGTCTACTTTTACTGTGGTTATGTCTCTTTTATTGAGGTTTTATCTAGTTTAATTGTGTGTGTATTTTAATTCTGCTTTTGTGTACATTTCATTCTGTTTTGTGTATAGTTATTTTGTTATTGTGTACAAACCCCGTTTCCATATGAGTTGGGAAATGGTGTTAGATGTAAATATAAACGGAATACAATGATTTGCAAATCCTTTTCAAGCCATATTCAGTTGAATATGCTACAAAGACAACATATTTCATGTTCAAACTCATCAACTTTATTTATTTGTTGCTAATAATAATTAACTTTATAATTTGATGGCAGCAACACGTGACAAAGTAGTTGGGAAAGGGCATGTTCACATTTTCAGCACAATCCCATTCAAGATCAGACAAACATTACAGGGAGACAGAACAGGATCAAATATTACAGGGAGACAGAAGAGGATCACACATTACAGGGACACAGAAGAGGATCAAACATTACAGGGAAACAGAACAGGATCACACATTACAGGGAGACAGAACAGGATCACACATTACAGGGAGACAGAACAGGATCAAACATTACAGGGACACAGAAGAGGATCAAACATTACAGGGAAACAGAACAGGATCACACATTACAGGGAGACAGAACAGGATCACACATTACAGGGAGACAGAACAGGATCACAAATTACAGGGAGACAGAACAGGATCACACATTACAGGGAGACAGAACAGGATCACACATTATAGGGAGACAGAACAGGATCACACATTACCGGGAGACAGAACAGGATCACACATTACAGGGAAACAGAACAGGATCACACATTACAGGGAGACAGAACAGGATCAACATTACAGGGAGACAGAACAGGATCAAACATTACAGGGAGACAGAACAGGATCAAACATTACAGGGAAACAGAACAGGATCACACATTACAGGGAGACAGAACAGGATCAAACATTACAGGGAGACAGAACAGGATCACACATTACAGGGAGACAGAACAGGATCACACATTACAGGGAGACAGAACAGGATCAAACATTACAGGGACACAGAGGAGGATCAAACATTACAGGGAGACAGAACAGGATCACACATTACAGGGAAACAGAACAGGATCACACATTACAGGGAGACAGAACAGGATCACACATTACCGGGAGACAGAACAGGATCAACCATTACAGGGAGACAAGGGAGACAGAACAGGATCAAATATTACAGGGAGACAGAACAGGATCAACCATTACAGGGAGGCAAGGGAGACAGAACAGGGTCAAATATTACAGGGAGACAGAAGAGGATCAAACATTACCGGGAGACAGAACAGGATCAAACACTACAGGGAGACAAGGGAGACAGAACAGGATCACACATTACAGGGAGACAGAACAGGATCACACATTACGGGGAGACAGAACAGGATCAAACATTACAGGGACACAGAGGAGGATCAAACATTACAGGGAAACAGAACAGGATCACACATTACAGGGAAACAGAACAGGATCACACATTACAGGGAGACAGAACAGGATCACACATTACCGGGAGACAGAACAGGATCAACCATTACAGGGAGACAAGGGAGACAGAACAGGATCAAATATTACAGGGAGACAGAACAGGATCAACCATTACAGGGAGACAAGGGAGACAGAACAGGGTCAAATATTACAGGGAGACAGAACAGGATCACACATTACAGGGAGACAGAACAGGATCACACATTACCGGGAGACAGAACAGGATCAACCATTACAGGGAGACAAGGGAGACAGAACAGGATCACACATTACCGGGAGACAGAACAGGATCAACCATTACAGGGAGACAAGGGAGACAGAACAGGATCAAACATTACAGGGAGACAGAACAGGATCAACCATTACAGGGAGACAAGGGAGACAGAACAGGGTCAAATATTACAGGGAGACAGAAGAGGATCAAACATTACATGGAGACAGAACAGGATCACACATTACCGGGAGACAGAACAGGATCAAACACTACAGGGAGACAAGGGAGACAGAACAGGATCACACATTACAGGGAGACAGAACAGGATCAACCATTACGGGGAGACAAGGGAGACAGAACAGGGTCAAATATTACAGGGAGACAGAAGAGGATCAAACATTACATGGAGACAGAACAGGATCACACATTACCGGGAGACAGAACAGGATCAAACACTACAGGGAGACAAGGGAGACAGAACAGGATCACACATTACAGGGAGACGGAACAGGATCAAACATTACAGGGAGACGGAACAGGATCAAACATTACCGGGAGACAGAACAGGATCAAACATTACAGGGAGACAGAACAGGATCAAACATTACAGGGAGACAGAACAGGATCGCTGACGGGTCTGCCAACTTCCGGCGCCCCTTACAAAAAAGGTGAGAAACAGGTAAACATGTTTCTTTTCCTTTTTTTGGTTTTCTTGTGTTTCTGTCCTTTGTTTTATTGTTTCCCGTTTTTCATTTGTCTTTTTTTTTTTGAATTGATAAAAAATAGACACAAATTCATATAATTTTGTCCAACGTTTATTTTCCTTTTCTTTTCTGCTTTTCTATTTTTTCTATCCGTTTTCTTTTCCTTCTTTCATTTTCATTATTTTACATTTAACTTTTGTATTGTTTTGTTGGGTTTTCTTCTTTCATTTTCTTTTCCTTTTTGTTCCCCCTCTTTTTGTTACTCTTCTGCGTATTCATGTTATTGTTGAAGTTTGACATGCGACAGAAATGTGACCATTAACAAACGTCAGAGAGAAATATAACAACAATGTACAGAAACATTTATTTTTGTTACATTTTTTTTTCCTGTTTTAGATTTGAAATGGATTGTGATGTTTCCGTGTGACGTCATGGAACAAAATGCACATATTTCAACTCAACTTTTTTTGTTCAATAATGCTAATATATGTCGGAAAAATGCCTTTTGAGATTAGTAGTGTGTGTGTGTGTGTGTGTGTGTGTGTGTGTGTGTGTGTGTGTGTGTGTGTGTGTGTGTGTGTGTGTGTGTGTGTGTGTGTGTGTGCCACATGTACTTTTTGAAGGCGGTTCTCAGCAGCCAATCAGAGCGCTGCCCGGGCTGTCATGTGACACAGGAAGAGGAAATAGAAAGATGGAAGAAGACAAAAGTCCAGCTGTGAGATGGAGGTGGAACAAAGAGTGACACAGATGTCATCACACACACACACACACACACACACACACACACACACACACACACACACACACACACACACACACACACACACACACACACACACACACACACACACACACACACACACACACACACACACACACACACTTCCTTTGGCAGGCTGTGATGGTGTGTGTGTGTGTGTGTGTGTGTGTGAAAAGTGCTATTTGGACAAAGTTGCTTATTTATTGGCTGATGAAATTAAGTCAATTGCTGATTGGAATTGTGTAGAAGATTCCTTCTGCTGCGCCTTCAAGTATTTATTTCCACTTTAATGGCGGCGCACTCGGCGGGGGGGGGCGCACACACGCACAGCAGGTGGCCGCACACACACAAACACACACACACACACACACACACACACGCGTGTTAGCGTTAGCGCGTTAGCTTAGCGCCGGGAAGGCGAACGTGT
This sequence comes from Entelurus aequoreus, assembly GCF_033978785.1. Taxonomy (NCBI): domain Eukaryota; kingdom Metazoa; phylum Chordata; class Actinopteri; order Syngnathiformes; family Syngnathidae; genus Entelurus; species Entelurus aequoreus. The sequence continues at coordinate 43,322,610 of NC_084753.1, read as the reverse complement.
CCGCCTGCAAATTTTGAAAAGCCCCCGTGTTGTGTTGCGGCGTCTCGTTTTGTCCACAAATGTGACCGAGACGGAGTCCTCACTACGCGCAAACAACCCGAAACAAACACACACACACACACACACACACACACACACACACACACACACACACACACACACACACACACACACACACTGGAAGCTGTGAGAACATTTTCTTTTGGCCTCAAGGTGTCCCATCAAACCACTAACATCTCATTACTACCTTGCCACTGCAGTGTGTGTGTGTGTGTGTGTGTGTGTGTGTGTGTGTGTGTGTGTGTGTGTGTGTGTGTGTGTGTGTGTGTGTGTGTGTGTGTGTGTGAACAGCTCCCCAGTGTCTGCTGGTGTATAATAGCTTTTTGAGGAGATTGTGGCTTTGTAAAGACGTTTGATTGACACCTCCTGATGTCCCGCTCCAATTAGAGAGGCCTTTTGTGCAAGTGTGTGTGTGTGTGTGTGTGTGTGTGTGTGTGTGTGTGTGTGTGTGTGTGTGTGTGTGTGTGTGTGTGTGTGTGTGACAGATTAATAATAACCACAACTAAAAATGTTTGTATCCGTTTTTCACGTGTACCTGTGTAAAATATTTCTTCATATCCTTTGTTCACGAGTACACTGTAAATATGTTCATATACTTTGTTTATGTGTATTTAATTATCCCGTTTGCTTTTGTCAAAATGGTGTACAATAAGCCAGTAAATCCTGTATATTGTGTGACATCATAGTCCACAATCCTCCTACGCAGCCAGGGGCGCCCAAGTCTTCCGTAAGGGAATTTTACGAGAAATAAGAACCTTTTTAACAGAAAATAAGGGACATTTAAAAAATATACATATTTTTTCTGTTAAAATGCCCCTTATTATGTTTGTAAAAATGTTCATTATTTTCAGTAAAAAAAAAAAAATCCTTATATTTTCTATAAAATGTTTTATTTTCCGTAAAAAGTTGCCTAAATTTCCATAAAATTTTACAAAAAATAAAACATTTTCATGGAGAATAAGGTACATTTTATGAAAAAGAATGGCCATTTTCTACGCAAAATAAGGGTCATTTTTTATGGAAAATAAAAAATGTTTTGCGGAACATTAACATTTTTCAGAAAAATAAACGGAAATGTCTCTGAAAATAAGGAACATTTTTGTATAAAATAAGGGACATTTTACGGAATATAAGGACAATTTAGTGGAAAATAAGGTACATTTTTACGCAAAATAAAGGACATCTTAATGGTAAGTAAGAGGCATTTTAGGGAAAAAAATCCCTATATTTTCTATAAAATCTTTTGTTATTTTCCGTAAAAAGTTGCCTAAATTTCCGTAAAATTTTACAGAAAATAAAAAAACATTTTTATGGAGAATAAGGTACATTTCATGAAAAAGAATGGCCATTTTCTACGCAAAATAAGGGTCATTTTTATGGAAAATAAAAAATGTTCTACGGAACATAAAATTTTTCACAGAAAACAAACGGAAATGTCTCTAATAATAAGGAACATTTTTATATTAAATAAGGGACATTTTACGGAATATAAGGACAATTTAGAGGAAAATAAGGTACATTTTTACGCAAAATAAGCGACATTTTGTGGAAAATACGGGACATTTTTTACGCAAAATAAAGGACATCTTAATGGTAAGTAAGAGGCATTTTAGGAAAAAAAATCCTATATTTTCTATATTTATATTTATATTTTCTATATTTTTCTATATTTCTATATAATCCTATATTTTGTTATTTTCCGTAAAAAGTTGCCTAAATTTCCGTAAAATTTTACAGAAAATAAAAAAACATTTTTATGGAGAATAAGGTACATTTTATGAAAAAGAATGGCCATTTTCTACGCAAAATAAGGGTCATTTTTATGGAAAATAAAAAAAATTTTACGGAACATAAACATTTTTACAGAAAAATAAACGGAAACGTCTCTGAAAATAAGGAACATTTTTATATAAAATAAGGGACATTTTACGGAACATAAGGACAATTTAGTGGAAAATAAGGTACATTTTTACGTAAAATAAGCGACATTTTGTGGAAAGTAAGGGACATTTTTTACGTAAAATAAAGGACATCTTAATGGTAAGTAAGAGGCATTTTAGGAAAAAAAATCCCTATATTTTCTATAAAATCTTTAGTTATTTTCTGTAAAAAGTTGCCTAAATTTCCGTAAAATTTTACAGAAAATAAAAAAACATTTTTATGGAGAATAAGGTACATTTTATGAAAAAGAATGGCCATTTTCTACGCAAAATAAGGGTCATTTTTTATGGAAAATAAAAAATGTTTTGCGGAACATTAACATTTTTCAGAAAAATAAACGGAAATGTCTCTGAAAATAAGGAACATTTTTGTATAAAATAAGGGACATTTTACGGAATATAAGGACAATTTAGTGGAAAATAAGGTACATTTTTACGCAAAATAAAGGACATCTTAATGGTAAGTAAGAGGCATTTTAGGGAAAAAAATCCCTATATTTTCTATAAAATCTTTTGTTATTTTCCGTAAAAAGTTGCCTAAATTTCCGTAAAATTTTACAGAAAATAAAAAAACATTTTTATGGAGAATAAGGTACATTTTATGAAAAAGAATGGCCATTTTCTACGCAAAATAAGGGTCATTTTTATGGAAAATAAAAAATGTTTTACGGAACATAAAATTTTTCACAGAAAACAAACGGAAATGTCTCTAATAATAAGGAACATTTTTATATTAAATAAGGGACATTTTACGGAATATAAGGACAATTTAGAGGAAAATAAGGTACATTTTTACGCAAAATAAGCGACATTTTGTGGAAAATACGGGACATTTTTTACGCAAAATAAAGGACATCTTAATGGTAAGTAAGAGGCATTTTAGGAAAAAAAATCCTATATTTTCTATATTTATATTTATATTTTCTATATTTTTCTATATTTCTATATAATCCTATATTTTGTTATTTTCCGTAAAAAGTTGCCTAAATTTCCGTAAAATTTTACAGAAAATAAAAAAACATTTTTATGGAGAATAAGGTACATTTTATGAAAAAGAATGGCCATTTTCTACGCAAAATAAGGGTCATTTTTATGGAAAATAAAAAAATTTTTACGGAACATAAACATTTTTACAGAAAAATAAACGGAAATGTCTCTGAAAATAAGGAACATTTTTATATAAAATAAGGGACATTTTACGGAAGATAAGGACAATTTAGTGGAAAATAAGGTACATTTTTACGCAAAATAAGCGACATTTTGTGGAAAGTAAGGGACATTTTTTACGTAAAATAAAGGACATCTTAATGGTAAGTAAGAGGCATTTTAGGGAAAAAAATCCCTATATTTTCTATAAAATCTTTAGTTATTTTCTGTAAAAAGTTGCCTAAATTTCCGTAAAATTTTACAGAAAATAAAAAAACATTTTTATGGAGAATAAGGTACATTTTATGAAAAAGAATGGCCATTTTCTACGCAAAATAAGGGTCATTTTTATGGAAAATAAAAAATGTTTTACGGAACATAACATTTTTCACAGAAAACAAACGGAAATGTCTCTGAAAATAAGGAACATTTTTATATAAAATAAGGGACATTTTACGGAAGATACGGACAATTTAGTTGAAAATAAGGTACATTTTTACGCAAAATAAGCGACATTTTGTGAAAAATAAGGGACATTTTTTACGCAAAATAAAGGACATCTTAATGGTAAGTAAGAGGCATTTTAGGGAAAAAAATCCCTATATTTTCTATAAAATCTTTTTTTATTTTCCATAAAAAGTTGCCTAAATTTCCGTAAAATTTTACAGAAAATAAAACATTTTTATGGAGAATAAGGTACATTTTATGAAAAAGAATGGCCATTTTCTAGGCAAAATAAGGGTCATTTTTATGGAAAATAAAAAATGTTTTACGGAACATAAACATTTTTACAGAAAAATAAACGGAAATGTCTCTGAAAATAAGGAACATTTTTGTATAAAATAATGGAAATTATACGGAAGATAAGGACAATTTAGTGGAAAATAAGGTACATTTTTACGCAAAATAAGCAACATTTTGTGGAAAATAAGGGACATTTTTTACGCAAAATAAAGGAAATCTTAATGGTAAGTAAGAGGCATTTTAGGGAAAAAAATCCCTATATTTTCTATAAAATCTTTTGTTATTTTCCGTAAAAAGTTGCCTAAATTTCCGTAAAATTTTACAGAAAATAAAAAAACATTTTTATGGAGAATAAGGTACATTTTATGAAAAAGAATGGCCATTTTCTACGCAAAATAAGGGTAATTTTTATGGAAAATAAAAAATGTTTTACGGAACATAACATTTTTCACAGAAAACAAACGGAAATGTCTCTGAAAATAAGGAACATTTTTATATAAAATAAGGGACATTTTACGGAAGATACGGACAATTTAGTTGAAAATAAGGTACATTTTTACGCAAAATAAGCGACATTTTGTGAAAAATAAGGGACATTTTTTACGCAAAATAAAGGACATCTTAATGGTAAGTAAGAGGCATTTTAGGAAAAAAAATCCCTATATTTTCTATAAAATCTTTTGTTATTTTCCATAAAAAGTTGCCTAAATTTCCGCAAAATTTTACAGAAAATAAAACATTTTTATGGAGAATAAGGTACATTTTATGAAAAAGAATGGCCATTTCTAGGTAAAATAAGGGTCATTTTTATGGAAAATAAAAAATGTTTTACGGAACATAAACATTTTTACAGAAAAATAAACGGAAATGTCTCTGAAAATAAGGAACATTTTTGTATAAAATAATGGAAATTATACGGAAGATAAGGACAATTTAGTGGAAAATAAGGTACATTTTTACGCAAAATAAGCAACATTTTGTGGAAAATAAGGGACATTTTTTACGCAAAATAAAGGAAATCTTAATGGTAAGTAAGAGGCATTTTAGGGAAAAAAATCCCTATATTTTCTATAAAATCTTTTGTTATTTTCCGTAAAAAGTTGCCTAAATTTCCGTAAAATTTTACAGAAATTAAATTTTTTTTTTTTGAAGAATAAGGTACATTTTATGAAAAAGAATGGCCATTTTCTAGGCAAAATAAGGGTCATTTTTATGGAAAATAAAAAATGTTTTACGGAACATAAACATTTTTACAGAAAACAAACAGAAATGTCTCTGAAAATAAGGAACATTTTCATATAAAATAAGGGACATTTTACGGAAGATAAGGACAATTTAGTAGAAAATAAGGTACATTTTTACGCAAAATAAGCGACATTTTGTGGAAAATAAGGGGCATTTTTTACGCAAAATAAGGGATTAGAGAGGCCCTTTGTGTATGTGTGTGTGTGTGTGTGTGTGTGCGTGTGTCTGTGTGTGTGTGTGTGTGTGTGTGTGTGTGTGTGTGTGTGTGTGTGTGTGTGTGTGTGTGTGAGTGACAGATTAATAATAACCACATAATAACCACAACTAAAAATGTGTGCATCCGTTTTTCACGTGTACCTAAATATAAAAAATGTGTCATTATTCAGTATTATTATTTGTATTATTATTCAAGTTTTAAATCTGTAGATCAACATTAGGTCTATCTGTCAATATAACGCTTTTAGAGATTTAAAGGCCTACTGAAAGCCACTACTACCGACCACGCAGTCTGATAGTTTATATATCAATGATGAAATCTTAACATTATAACACATGCCAATACGGCCGGGTTAACTTATAAAGTGACATTTTAAATTTGCCGCTAAACTTCCGGTTGGAAACGCCTCTGAGGATGACGTATGCGCGTGACGTAGCCCGGCGAACACGGGTATGCCTTCCACATTGAAGCCAATACGAAAAAGCTCTGTTTTCATTTCATAATTCCACAGTATTCTGGACATCTGTGTTGGTGAATCTGTTGCAATCATGTTCATTGCATTATGGAGAAGGAAGCTGAGCAAGCAAAGAAGAAAGTTGTCGGTGCGAAATGGACGTATTTTTCGAACGTAGTCAGCCACAACAGTACACAGCCGGCGCTTCTTTGTTTACATTCCCGAAAGATGCAGTCAAGATGGAAGAACTCGGATAACAGAGACTCTAACCAGGAGGACTTTTGACTTGGATACACAGACGCCTGTAGAGAACTGGGACAACACAGACTCTTACCAGGATTACTTTGATTTGGATGACAAAGACGCAGATGTGCTACCGTGAGTATGCAGCTTTGGTTTCTAAACATTTGATCGCTTGACCGTATGTGCGCAACTTTTTTTTGCGTATGTACGTAACTTTTTAAAAAATATATAAGCTTTATGAACCTTGGGTTAGGTGAACGGTCTTTTGGGCTGAGTGATTGTGTGTGTTGATCAGGTGTTTGAATTGTATTGGCGTGTTCTATGGAGCTAGGAGCTAGCATAGGAGCTAGGAGCTATCATAACAAACACGCAGGTGTTTTTATGCAGGATTAATTTGTGGCATATTAAATATAAGCCTGGTTGTGTTGTGGCTAATAGAGTATATATATGTCTTGTGTTTATTTACTGTTGTAGTCATTCCCAGCTGAATATCAGGTCACCCCCGGCTCTCACAGCATCTTCCCTATCTGAATAGCTTCCACTCCCCACTAGTCCTTCACTCTCACTTTCCTCATCCACAAATCTTTCATCCTCGCTCAAATTAATGGGGAAATTGTCGCTTTCTCGGTCCGAATCTCTCTCACTTCATGCGGCCATCATTGTAAACAATAGGGAACTTTGCGTATATGTTCAACTGACTACGTCACGCTACTTCCGGTAGGGGCAAGCCTTTTTTTTATCAGATACCAAAAGTTGCAATCTTTATCGTCGTTGTTCTATACTAAATCCTTTCAGCAAAAATATGGCAATATCGCGAAATGATCAAGTATGACACATAGAATAGATCTGCTATCCCCGTTTAAATAAAAAAAATTCATTTCAGTAGGCCTTTAAGTCGTATGCTCTTGTTGTCAAAGAAAACCATGTTTATTTATGGGAAAAATACAAAATATGCAATATTTTCACCCAATAAAATTTTTAAGTGGAATATTTGAGATTATATAATAATTGGAGCTTTAAAAAGGTCAATAACTCATAACAACATTGATTTTAATTCATTATTATTTTTTGAGCAATGACACTTAAAAACAAATCACACTACAATTATTGGGGATCCAAATAATTATAGTGTTAAAAAATAAATTCTTTTTTTTTTTTTACTGTTTACTTTAAACGCAATAATCTCGAGATCAACTTCAGATCTATCCGTCAATTATAAGTTTTATTGTTGTTTATGTTTTTTGTTTGTCTGTTTTAGGCCCTTCTTTACAAAAAAACAGCTCAGTTTTTTTATATGGCAAACATAAAATATGAATGAATGAATGAATGAATGAATGAATGAATGAATGAATGAATGAATGAATGAATGAATGAATGATCTTTATTGTCATTGTGCATGTACAGGTACAGGTCCAACGAAATTTAGGCTTTATATATATGTATATATATATATATATATATATATATATATATATATATATATATATATATATATATATATATATATATATATATGTATATATATATATATATATATGTAATGTATACATATATTATATATATATAATGTATACATATATATTATATACATATATATATATATACATATATATATATATGTATATAATATATATGTATACATTATATATATATATATATATATATATATAATATATGTATACATTACATATACATTATATATATATATATATATATATATATATATATATATATATATATATATATATATATATATATATATATATATATATATATATATATATATATATATATATATATATATATATATATATATATATATATATATATATATACATATATCTCTGTCTGGACTGGAGCCTGCAATGCCTCAGACTGGAAGTCTCTCCAGAGAGTGGTGAGGATGGCGGAAAAAGATCATCAGGGCTCTTCTATCTTCTATCCAGGAGATGGCAAAAAGCCGCCGCCTGACCAACGGCTCAGAAAATTCACAGACACTCCTCCCACCCCCACCAAGGACTGTTTTCACTGCTGGGCTCTAGAAAGAGGTTCCACGGCCTCGAAAAATATAAAAATATGATGACGTTGAACTCCGGAGTGTAAAACATAACTTGGCCCTAAAGAAATTAACTATTAACTGGAAATCGCAAGAAGAAGTTATTGGGGATAAGAAGATTCTGGGGAAGTTATGTGATAAACAGGAGGGCAATGTTAGAATAATGATGTATATATTATCTTCATGACTTTATGCTTAAGGGCCGTTGCTATAAATTATTGTCAATTGTGCTGAAGTGGTCATTTTTGTATCTGTGCAAAGCTGGCAGTCCAAAAGATCGCCAGCTGTCTTTATCGGTGTTGTGTCCAGACTCGGCCTGCTGACGGCCAAGGCCGAACACCGCCGTGACGCAGACAGAGCAGAGACAAGGCGATATGACCTGCGTCAACTCATTTTCATGTATTCTATAATCATATATTGTGTCTAACCGGAGTTTTCGAGATGACCCCCTCCCCTCGGCGACAGCTTTCAGGGATGTAATAGGGCCCTTCCAAATAAATAGGGTTGGAGCCCGAATAGAAAACGCTCTATAGCCCGCAGACTTTTTTTGGGCTCTGGGAATCACTAATAAGCCGGAGTTCTTTGAACGCAGATTTCTTGCCGGGACATATCAAGAAAAATAAAAATAAAAAGATAATAAAAAAAATATAAAATAAAAACTAGAACAGCCAAATAGCTAAAACTAGTATGCATATATCTAAAAAAAAAGGGTTTTTTTAAAAAAAAAAAAGGGTTTTTAAGCCTTTTTTAAAAGCATCCACAGTCTGTGGTGCCCTCAGGTGGTCAGGGAGAGCGTTCCACAGACTGGGAGCGGTGGAGCAGAACAGGAAGTAGTTCCAGCCGGACGACATGACTCCTCCCCCTTTCAAGGAGCCGGCCTCCTTCCTTAACATGGCTCCTCCCACTTCTTCCTCGCGGCGTTTTTCTCTTGTTTTGTGCCGCCTTACAGTGTTTTCATCGATGTCGAGACCTTACTACCAAACATGACTGCCTCCGCTCTAATTCACACACACACACACACACACACACACACACACACACACACACACACACACACACACACACACACACACACACACACACACACACACACACACACACACACACACACACACACACACACACACACTTTGGGAATATTGATTCCCAAAGTAGTTTGAGTGTAACATGTCACAGCGAGTTAGCGTCAGGGCAGCCAGCCGCACGCAAACCGCTGCAGCTAGCACGCAACGCCAGGGGAGGAGGGGAGGGGGTGGTAGGCGGGGCATGTGGGGGAAGAAGACACGGGATTGGACGAGAGCAAAGAGGGAGGGGAGGAAGAATGTGTGTGTGTTAGCAGGAGAGCAGAATAACATGATAGCATTGTAGCATATTGTTCTGGAGGTCTGGTAGCATGTTAGCAGGTTAGCGGGGATCGCATCTTTGCATTTTATTTTGAAGGTGCTGTGCCATATTTGTGGTTAAGCAAGATAGCATGTTGGTGTGTTATTCTGAATGTTCTATAATAATTTAGCCGGTTTTTGGGATAGCAAAATATTTTATTCTGAAAATACTTTAGCAGGTTAGCAGAATAGCATGTTTTTTTGTTTGAATGGCACTTTTATTTTTCTGTTTGAATGTGATGTAGCATGCTAGCAGTTAAAGCGCAATGTCATGTTGTTATTTTATTTTGAATAAATTAGCAGGTTTCTAGGATAGAATGTGAGCATTTTGCAGCTCGGCACGATATGAAAATGCTATTGTACATTAGCATGTTTCTAGGATAACACTTCAGCATTTTGTTCTGAAGGTGCTTTAGCACATTAGCAGAATAGCGTGTTGGCCTTTGATTTTTGAATATAATGTAGCATGCTAGTAGTTTTTTTCCCCGCAATATCGCGTTAGCATTTTATTCTGAAGGTAGGTTAGCAAGTTATGAGAATAGCATGTTGGTATTGTATTTTATTTATTTGAGCAAGATAGCATGTTGGTGTTTTATTCTGAATGTTCTATAATAATTTAGCAGGTTTTTGGGATAGCAAAATATTTTATTCTGAAAATACTTTAGCAGGTTAGCAGCATAGCATGTTTTTTTGTTTGAATGTGATGTAGCATGCTAGCAGTCAAAGCGCAATATCATGTTGTTATTTTATTTTGAATAAATTAGCAGGTTTCTAGGATAGAATGTTAGCATTTTGCAGCTCAGCACGATATGAAAATGCTATTGTACATTAGCAGGTTTCTAGGATAACACTTCAGCATTTTGTTCTGAAGGTGCTTTAGCACATTAGCAGAATAGCGTGTTGGCCTTTGATTTTTGAATATAATGTTGCATACTAGTAGTTTTTTTTTCGCAATATCGCGTTAGCATTTTATTCTGAAGGTAGGTTAGCAAGTTATGAGAATAGCATGTTGGTATTGTATTTTATTTATTTGAGCAAGATAGCAAGTTGGTGTTTTATTCTGAATGTCCTACAATAATTTAGCCGGTTTTTGGGATAGCAAAATATTTTATTCTGAAAATACTTTAGCAGGTTAGCAGACAAGCATGTTTTTTTGTTTGAATGGCACTTTTATTTTTCTGTTTGAATGTGATGTAGCATGCTAGCAGTTAAAGCGCAATGTCATGTTGTTATTTTATTTTGAATAAATTAGCAAGTTTCTAGGATAGAATGTTAGCATTTTGCAGCTCAGCACGATATGAAAATGCTATTGTACATTAGCATGTTTCTAGGATAACACTTCAGCATTTTGTTCTGAAGGTGCTTTAGCACATTAGCAGAATAGCGTGTTGGCCTTTGATTTTTGAATATAATGTAGCATGCTAGTAGTTTTTTTTCCCGCAATATCGCGTTAGCATTTTATTCTGAAGGTAGGTTAGCAAGTTATGAGAATAGCATGTTGGTATTGTATTTTATTTATTTGAGCAAGATAGCATGTTGGTGTTTTATTCTGAATGTTCTATAATAATTTAGCAGGTTTTTGGGATAGCAAAATATTTTATTCTGAAAATACTTTAGCAGGTTAGCAGCATAGCATGTTTTTTTGTTTGAATGTGATGTAGCATGCTAGCAGTCAAAGCGCAATATCATGTTGTTATTTTATTTTGAATAAATTAGCAGGTTTCTAGGATAGAATGTTAGCATTTTGCAGCTCAGCACGATATGAAAATGCTACTGTACATTAGCATGTTTCTAGGATAACACTTCAGCATTTTGTTCTGAAGGTGCTTCAGCACATTAGCAGAATAGCGTGTTGGCCTTTGATTTTTGAATATAATGTAGCATGCTAGTAGTTTTTTTTTCGCAATATCGCGTTAGCATTTTATTCTGAAGGTAGGTTAGCAAGTTATGAGAATAGCATGTTGGTATTGTATTTTATTTATTTGAGCAAGATAGCATGTTGGTGTTTTATTCTGAATGTTCTATAATAATTTAGCCGGTTTTTGGGATAGCAAAATATTTTATTCTGAAAATACTTTAGCAGGTTAGCAGACTAGCATGTTTTTTTGTTTAAATGGCACTTTTATTTTTCTGTTTGAATGTGATGTAGCATGCTAGCAGTCAAAGCGCAATATCATGTTGTTATTTTATTCTGAATAAATTAGCAGGTTTCTAGGATAGAATGTTAGCATTTTGCAGCTCAGCACGATATGAAAATGCTATTGTACATTAGCATGTTTCTAGGATAACACTTCAGCATTTTGTTCTGAAGGTGCTTCAGCACATTAGCAGAATAGCGTGTTGGCCTTTGATTTTTGAATATAATGTAGCATGCTAGTAGTTTTTTTTTCGCAATATCGCGTTAGCATTTTATTCTGAAGGTAGGTTAGCAAGTTATGAGAATAGCATGTTGGTATTGTATTTTATTTATTTGAGCAAGATAGCATGTTGGTGTTTTATTCTGAATGTTCTATAATAATTTAGCCGGTTTTTGGGATAGCAAAATATTTTATTCTGAAAATACTTTAGCAGGTTAGCAGAATAGCATGTTTTTTTGTTTGAATGGCACTTTTATTTTTCTGTTTGAATGTGATGTAGCATGCTAGCAGTTAAGGGCAATAATATTTTATTATTTTATTTTTAATGTGCTTTAGCATGTTAGCAGTTTTGTAAGACAGCATGTTAGCATTTTAGTCCAAAGGTTCTGTATTATGTTAGGAGATTAGCAGAAATGCATGTTAGCATTTTCTTCTGAATATGCAGTAGCATGCTAGCAGAATAGTAGCTTAGCATTTTTTTTAAAGTGCTGTAGCGTGTTAACAGTCTAGCAAAAATAACAATGTTAGCATTTTATTTAGAATTTTCTGGAGTACGTTTTTCATGTTCCAAGGATAGTGTTTAAGCATTTTATTCTGAATATGCAGCGGCATGCTAGCAGAATAGCATCTTAGCATTTTATTCAGAATGTGTGGTAGCATATTAGCAGTCTAGCAAAATAAAATATTCTCATTTTATTTTGAATGTTTTGGGGTAGATTTGTCAGGTTCCCAGGACGGTAAGTCAGCATTTTATTGTGAAGGTACACTAGCATGTTACCAGGTTTTTAGGCTAGTAAGTCAGCATTTTATTTTGAAGCAGATGTAGCATTTTAGCAGTTTAGTAAGATATCATGGTAGCATTTTATTTTGAAGATGATGTAGCATTTTAGCAGTTTAGTAAGATATCATGTTAGCATTTTATTTTGTAGGCTCTATCGAAGGTTAGCAGGTTTCCAGGATAGTGTGTTAGCAATTTATTCCAATAGTGGCAGCATATTGTTTGGAAAGTGCAGTAGCATGTTAACATAGCATTTTAGCATTTTATCCCAAATGTGTTGTGCGCCAGCAGGTTTTTAGGATAGTAAGTCTGCATTTTATTTTGAAGGTATGGTAGGATGTTAGCAGGTTTTTAGGATAGTAAGAAAGCATTTAATTTTGAAGGCACGGTAGCATGTTAGCACATTTTTAGGATAGTAAGTCAGCATTTTATTTTAAAGGTATGGTAGCATGTTAGCAGGTTTTCAGGATGGTAACTCAGCATTTAATTTTGAAGGTACAGTAGTTTGTTTGCAGGTTTTTAGGATAGTAAGAAAGCATTTAATTTTGAAGGTACAGTAGCATGTTAGCACATTTTTAGGATAGTAAGTCAGCATTTAATTTTGAATGTACGGTAGTTTTTTTGCAGGTTTTTAGGATAGTAAGAAAGCGTTTAATTTTGAAGGTACGGTAGTTTGTTAGCAGGTTATGAGGATAGTAAAAAAGCATTTAATTTTGAAGGTACGGTAGCATGTTAGCAAATTTTTAGGATAGTAAGAAAGCATTTAATTTTGAAGGTATGGTAGCATGTTAGCAAATTTTTAGGATAGTAAGAAAGCATTTAATTTTGAAGGTATGGTAGCATGTTAGCAAGTTTTTAGGGTAGTAAGAAAGCATTTAATTTTGAAGGTACGGTAGCATGTTAGCAAATTTTTAGGATAGTAAGAAAGCATTTAATTTTGAAGGTACGGTGGTAGCATGTTAGCAATTTTTTAGGATAGTAAGTCAGCATTTAATTTTGAAGGTACGGTAGCATGTTAGCAGGTTTTTAGGATAGTAAGTCAGCATTTAATTTTGAAGGTACGGTAGCATGTTAGCAGGTTTTTAGGATAGTAAGAAAGCATTTAATTTTGAAGGTACGGTAGCATGTTAGCAATTTTTTAGGATAGTAAGTCAGCATTTCATTTTGAAGGTATGGTAGCATGTTAGCAGGTTTTTAGGATAGTAAGAAAGCATTTAATTTTGAAGGTACGGTAGCATGTTAGCAATTTTTTAGGATAGTAAGTTAGCATTTCATTTTGAAGGTACGTTAGCATGTTAGCAAGTTTTTAGGATAGTAAGTCAGCATTACATTTTTAAGATACAGTAGCATGTTAGCACATTTTTAGAAAAGTAAGTCAGCATTTTATTGTGAAGGTACAATAGCATGTTACCAGGTTTTTAGGATAGTTAGTCAGCATTTAATTTTGAAGGTATGGTAGCATGTTAGCAGGTTTTTAGGATAGTAAGAAAGCATTTAATTTTGAAGGTACGGTAGCATGTTAGCACATTTTTAGGATAGTAAGTCAACATTTAATTTTGAAGGTACGGTAGCATGTTAGCACATTTTTAGGATAGTAAGTCAACATTTAATTTTGAAGGTACGGTAGCATGTTAGCAGGTTTTTAAGTTGTAAGTCAGTATTTTATTTTGAAGGTATGTTAGCATGTTAGCAGGTTTTTAGGATAGTAAGTCAGCATTACATTTTTAAGATACAGTAGCATGTTAGCACATTTTTAGAAAAGTAAGTCAGCATTTTATTGTGAAGGTACAATAGCATGTTACCAGGTTTTTAGGATAGTTAGTCAGCATTTAATTTTGAAGGTATGGTAGCATGTTAGCAGGTTTTTAGGATAGTAAGAAAGCATTTCATTTTGAAGGTACGGTAGCATGTTAGCAGGTTTTTAAGTTGTAAGTCAGTATTTTATTTTGAAGGTACGGTAGCATGTTAGCAGGTTTTTAGGATAGTAAGAAAGCATTTAATTTTGAAGGTACGGTAGCATGTTAGCAATTTTTTAGGATAGTAAGTCAGCATTTAATTTTGAAGGTATGGTAGCATGCAGAGGTGTGGACTCGAGTCACATGACTTGGACTCGAGTCAGACTCGAGTCATGAATTTGATGACTTTAGACTCGACTTGACAAAATGTAAAGAGACTTGCAACTCGACTTAGACTTTAACATCAATGACTTGTGACTTCACTTGGACTTGAGCCTTTTGACTTGACATGACTTGCTACTTTCCCCAAAACCCAAAGCTTAAAAAGTTATTTGGGAGCGCTCCGTATCTTTCATTTTGTACGTGTCTGTCTGTCTATCAGCGTGTGTGCTGCCTGTCAGCTGGTGCGCTCTCAGTACAACAGCCAATCAAATGAGTTATACGTTGTTTTCATCACACAGCATTCATCCAATCAAATTGCAGGACAACCACCGAACAAGAGTTGTCAAACAATGCGGCAGTGAGAAACAATTATGCCAAAGTTGGTTTCGTTCGGGTATAAAAACTACGACTTGGTCAACAAAAAACGAATTGCGTATGCAAATCACGCAGTTCGAATATTACAGACGGAGACGCAACAACTTCCAACTTCGTTCGACATTTGAAGTTGCCCAAAGAAGGGTAAGTTTTGAATGTAAGATAACGTTTATTGGCTAAGTAACATGACTTTTATTTGCTGTGTAGTTAAAGGCCTACTGAAATGAATTTTTTTTATTTAAACGGGGATAGCAGATCTATTCTATGTGTCATACTTGATCATTTCGCGATATTGCCATATTTTTGCTGAAAGGATTTAGTATAGAACAACGACGATAAAGATTGCAACTTTTGGTATCTGATAAAAAAAAAAGGCTTGCCCCTACCGGAAGTAGCGTGACGTAGTCAGTTGAACATATACGCAAAGTTCCCTATTGTTTACAATGATGGCCGCATGAAGTGAGAGAGATTCGGACCGAGAAAGCGACAATTTCCCCATTAATTTGAGCGAGGATGAAAGATTTGTGGAAGAGTAAAGTGCAAGTGAAGGACTAGTGGGGAGTTGAAGCTATTCAGATAGGGAAGATGCTGGGGGTGACCTGATATTCAGCTGGGAATGACTACAACAGTAAATAAACACAAGACATATATATACTCTATTAGCCACAACACAACCAGGCTTATATTTAATATGCCACAAATTAATCCTGCATAAAAACACCTGCGTGTTTGTTACGCTAGCTCCTAGCTCCTCTGCTAGCTCCTAGTTCCATAGAACACGCCAATACAATTCAAACACCTGATCAACACACACAATCACTCAGCCCAAAAGACCGTTCACCTAACCCAAGGTTCATAAAGCTTATATATTTTTAAAAAGTTACGTACGTGACGCGCACATACGGTCAAGCTATCACATGTTTAACAGCCAAGGCTGCATACTCACGGTACCTGATATTCAGCTGGGAATGACTACAACAGTAAATAAACACAAGACATATATATACTCTATTAGCCACAACACAACCAGGCTTATATTTAATATGCCACAAATTAATCCTGCATAAAAACACCTGCGTGTTTGTTATGCTAGCTCCTAGCTCCTATGCTAGCTCCTAGCTCCATAGAACACGCCAATACAATTCAAACACCTGATCAACACACACAATCACTCAGCCCAAAAGACCGTTCACCTAACCCAAGGTTCATAAAGCTTATATATTTTAAAAAAGTTACGTACATATGCAAAAAAAAGTTGCGCACATACGGTCAAGCGATCAAATGTTTAGAAGCCAAAGCTGCATACTCACAGTAGCACGTCTGCGTCTTTGTCATCCAAATCAAAGTAATCCTGGTAAGAGTCTGTGTTGTCCCAGTTCTCTACAGGCATCTGTGTATCGAAGTCAAAAGTCCTCCTGGTTAGAGTCTCTGTTATCCGAGTTCTTCCATCTTGACTGCATCTTTCGGGAATGTAAACAAAGAAGCGCCGGCTGTGTACTGTTGTGGCTGACTACGTTCGAAAAATACGTCCATTTCGCACCGACAACTTTCTTCTTTGCTTGCTCAGCTTCCTTCTCCATAATGCAATGAACATGATTGCAACAGATTCACGAACACAGATGTCCAGAATACTGTGGAATTATGAAATGAAAACAGAGCTTTTTCGTATTGGCTTCAATGTGGAAGGCATACCCGTGTTCGCCGGGCCACGTCACGCGCATACGTCATCCTCAGAGGCGTTTCGAACCGGAAGTTTAGCGGCAAATTTAAAATGTCACTTTATAAGTTAACCCGGCCGTATTGGCATGTGTTATAATGTTAAGATTTCATCATTGATATATAAACTATCAGACTGCGTGGTCGGTAGTAGTGGGTTTCAGTAGGCCTTTAAATCAGTGAGGCTGTAAACTCACTGCTAACGTTATAACCAGAGGTGGGACCAAGTCATTGCTTTGCAAGTCACAAGTAAGTCTCAAGTCTTTGCCGTCAAGTCTCGAGTCAAGTCCCGAGTCAAGACAGGCAAGTCCCGAGTCAAGTCCAAAGTCAAGACTGGAAAGTCTCAAGTCGAGTCCCAAGTCCTGCATTTTGAGTTTTGAGTCCTTTCAAGTCCTTTTAACCACAGACTAATATTTTTACACAGATTGTGTATGCTTTTAAAACGCTGTATGTATTTATTAAAACAAGTGCATTTGAAATTGCAGGAAAAAAAATAGTGCTGACATTGCAATTCATAATAGCACTATTAACAGTAATTTTAATAGTTTAAACAATTTTAAACATTTAACTCATTCCTTTACAGAATAAACACATTTGCAAAAACAAACATTAACATACTATTGGTTGTATTTTATGAAAATAATATTACCACAGAGTTGAGAAGGAGCAAAGATCTTCAATATTTGTATGTGAAAATCACAAATAAATCTTCTGGGGGAGGATGACGCCCCTACAGGGGTTTGGTTTACAAACTTTCAGCCCCACCTAAAACAAAATTCACCAGCCGCCACTGATTATGATGCATTCTCATTTTAGGCAAAATATAAGACAATACTTTCTTAACAGTATAATTGTAACCAGGAATAAGTCTTCAAGTAACAATATTCAAATACTAACATTGTTGGGTAAAACAGCATTTGGTTTTATTCTGAATGTAGTGAAACAAATTGGTGGTTTTAGCTGATATAAAGACTTTCAGGTGTTTATATATGTTTAAGTATTTGGCAGACGCTTTTATCCAAAGCGACATACATAAAAAATACATACATAACAATCACTGTAAACATGGTCATTTAAGGGAAGAATGTAATACAAAATATCAATACAAAGTGTCAAGACAGAATAAACTCTCTGCTGTTGCAGCAACAGAGATACAGTCTATAGGTCCCTAAGATATATAGATATCTAATGTATTCATACATTGTTTATGTAGGATATACGCCTGTATATATAACCTAATCATATTGTTTCTTCAATTTAAAAATAGCTTACCGTTTTTTCCCCCTTCTCTGGGATTATATTCCCAGTTTTGATCTCGGACGTCTGGACACTTATAGCGTATAAGAATATTATATTACTGTTAAGCAAACTATGAATAATAAAACTTGCCAAAACATGTGTCCGTTATCATAGCTACACGTATGACAAAAAACCGCGTGAAAATCAGTGGTATTCAGTGAGGTAAAATGAATTAAATGCGCTGACAGTTCATTGCTCCTGACAAATGAATTGCACTGAATGGAGCGGATCACCACTCCAAGATGGCGGCCCCGCGTCTCGTCTGCGCCAGTAGGCAGTAGCGCTCGATGCTGCGGACCCTTATATTTTGGTGTTATATTTTGCCTAAAATGAGAATGCATCATAATCAGTGGCGGCTGGTGAATTTTGTTTTAGGTGGGGCTGAAAGTTTGTAAACCAAACCCCTGTAGGGGCGTCATCCTCCCCCAGAAGATTTATTTGTGATTTTCACATACAAATATTGAAGATCTTTGCTCCTTCTCAACTCTGTGGTAATATTATTTTCATAAAATACAACCAATAGTATGTTAATGTTTGTTTTTGCAAATGTGTTTATTCTGTAAAGGAATGAGTTAAATGTTTAAAATTGTTTAAACTATTAAAATTACTGTTAATAGTGCTATTATGAATTGCAATGTCAGCACTATTTTTTTTCCTGCAATTTCAAATGCACTTGTTTTAATAAATACATACAGCGTTTTAAAAGCATACACAATCTGTGTAAAAATATTAGTCTGTGGTTAAAAGGACTTGAAAGGACTCGAAACTCAAAATGCAGGACTTGGGACTCGACTTGAGACTTTCCAGTCTTGACTTTGGACTTGACTCGGGACTTGCCTGTCTTGACTCGGGACTTGACTCGAGACTTGAGGGCAAAGACTTGAGACTTACTTGTGACTTGCAAAGCAATGACTTGGTCCCACCTCTGGTAGCATGTTAGCACATTTTTAGGATAGTAAGTCAACATTTAATTTTGAAGGTACAGTAGCATGTTAGCAATTTTTTAGGATAGTAAGTCAGCATTTCATTTTGAAGGTACGTTAGCATGTTAGCATGTTTTTAGGATAGTAAGTCAGCATTACATTTTTAAGATACAGTAGCATGTTAGCACATTTTTAGAAAAGTAAGTCAGCATTTTATTGTGAAGGTACAATAGCATGTTACCAGGTTTTTAGGATAGTTAGTCAGCATTTAATTTTGAAGGTATGGTAGCATGTTAGCAGGTTTTTAGGATAGTAAGAAGGCATTTCATTTTGAAGGTACGGTAGCATGTTAGCAGGTTTTTAAGTTGTAAGTCAGTATTTTATTTTGAAGGTACGGTAGCATGTTAGCAGGTTTTTAGGATAGTAAGAAAGCATTTAATTTTGAAGGTACGGTAGCATGTTAGCAATTTTTTAGGATAGTAAGTCAGCATTTAATTTTGAAGGTACGGTAGCATGTTAGCAATTTTTTAGGATAGTAAGTCAGCATTTAATTTTGAAGGTACGGTAGTATGTTAGCAGGTTTTTAAGTTGTAAGTCAGTATTTTATTTTGAAGGTACGGTAGCATGTTAGCAGGTTTTTAGGATAGTAAGTCAGCATTTAATTTTGAAGGTACTGTAGCATGTTAGCAATTTTTTAGGATAGTAAGTCAGCATTTAATTTTGAAGGTACGGTAGCATGTTAGCAGGTTTTTAAGTTGTAAGTCAGTATTTTATTTTGAAGGTACGGTAGCATGTTAGCAGGTTTTTAGGATAGTAAGAAAGCATTTTATTTTGAAGGTACGGTAGCATGTTAGCAGGTTTTTAGGATAGTAAGAAAGCATTTAATTTTGAAGGTACGGTAGCATGTTAGCCCATTTTTAGGATAGTAAGTCAACATTTCATTTTGAAGGTACGGTGGTAGCATGTTAGCAATTTTTTAGGATAGTAAGAAAGCATTTAATTTTGAAGGTACGGTAGCATGTTAGCAGGTTTTTAGGATAGTAAGTCAGCATTTAATTTTGAAGGTACGGTAACATGTTAGCAGGTTTTTAGGATAGTAAGAAAGCATTTAATTTTGAAGGTACGGTAGCATGTTAGCAGGTTTTTAGGATAGTAAGAAAGCATTTAATTTTGAAGGTACGGTAGCATGTTAGCAGGTTTTTAGGATAGTAAGTCAGCATTTGATTTTGAAGGTACGGTAGCATGTTAGCACATTTTTAGGATAGTAAGTCGACATTTAATTTTGAAGGTACGGTAGCATGTTAGCAGGTTTTTAAGTTGTAAGTCAGTATTTTATTTTGAAGGTACGGTAGCATGTTAGCAGGTTTTTAGGATAGTAAGAAAGCATTTAATTTTGAAGGTACGGTAGCATGTTAGCACATTTTTAGGATAGTAAGTCGACATTTAATTTTGAAGGTACGGTAGCATGTTAGCAGGTTTTTAAGTTGTAAGTCAGTATTTTATTTTGAAGGTACGGTAGCATGTTAGCAGGTTTTTAGGATAGTAAGAAAGCATTTAATTTTGAAGGTACGGTAGCATGTTAGCACATTTTTAGGATAGTAAGTCGACATTTAATTTTGAAGGTACGGTAGCATGTTAGCAGGTTTTTAAGTTGTAAGTCAGTATTTTATTTTGAAGGTACGGTAGCATGTTAGCAGGTTTTTAGGCATTTCATTTGGAAAAGCCTGTAGCATGTTAGCATTTTGTCCTGCAGGAACTGTCGAAGGTTAGCCAGGCTCCCAGGATAGCGTGTTAGCATTTGATGGGCTCGGGTGTGTGTGTGTGTGTGTGTGTGTGTGTGTGTGTGTGTGTGTGTGTGTGTGTGTGTGTGTGTGTGTGTGTGTGTGTGTGTGTGTGTGTGTGTGTGTGTGTGTGTGTGTGTGTGTGTGTGACTGGCGCCTCCTCACCTGGCACAAAGCGCCAACATTACGCTAACAGTCGCGGCTAATTGTGCCGCCGGCTGACCGTCCTCGTTTCCACGCCGGGGAAATTCATTTGCATTGGTCGATGATGTCATCGTTTGGCCACGCCCCTCATAAACATTCAGTCGCTGTTGCCTAGCAACGCAGCTCTTGTCAGTCACCTGCTGCATGCAAATAGGTGTGTGTGTGTGTGTGTGTGTGTGTGTGTGTGTGTGTGTGTGTGTGTGTGTGTGTGTTGTCGTGTGTGTGTGTGTGTGTGTGTGTGTGTGTGTTGTCGTGTGTGTGTGTGTGTGTGTGTGTGTGTGTGTGTGTGTGTGTGTGTGTGTGTGTGGCAGAGAGGAACACAAAGATAGCGCCAATCAATTGCGGCATCCCGTGTGAGCGCACACACACACACACACACACACACACACACACACACACACACACACACACACACACACACACACACACACACACACACACACACACACACACACACACACACACACACACACACACACACACACACGACAACACACACACACACACACACACACACACAAACAGTTCCACATGAAGAGGGTGTAATTAGGAGGCCGCCTCTCCGGCGCCACCATTGATGTGCAGATGAAGATGGCGTCCGCGCATGCGAGGCGTGTTGTGTGTCAGGAGAACAGCTGGATTGCCATTTTGTGCTCAAATTAGATTTGAGCTCAAGGGCCGACGCCAGGCGGGAATCAAACGCGCGCACGCCCCCTCGCCGGCGAGGGATGGTTTTGT